>NW_026057584.1:99094176-99193397 GCF_023721935.1 Panthera uncia | reverse complement strand
CCCCCCCCCCCCCCCCCCCCCCCCCGGGCTCTGAGTTGACAGTGCAGAGCCTGCTTGGGTTTCTCTCTCTTTTTGTCTCTCTGTCAGTCCCCCACTCGTGTGCATGTGCAAACACACACACACCCTCTCTCTCTCTTAAAATAAACAAACAAAACAACAACAACAAACAAATAAATAAAATAGCTTGCAGTCTGTCTTCTCGAGTCAAATTAATGAAGATGCTAAAAATTATATTTAACCCTCTTGGGAATGACTTGGGCTCTTCATTATGAAAATCGTGTGCTGTCCTGGATGTCTTCAGTGACCGTTAGGGTTTTCAATGGGTTGTTCTAGGCCTTTCCATCTTTGCTATTTCCTTTGATTTAGGTTTTCTCTCTCCTCCCCATCATCGTACTGTACACTATGTTTTTTTCCTATGTATCCGCTTATTGTATGTTCTTCTCTACATATTTTCTAATGTAATATTTTAATACTCTGTTAAAAATACTGTATAGCCACACGTAAACCACTGTATAATAAATAAAAGTTGAAAATGATTTAGTAATTACCTTCATTCCTAGTTTGTTTGTTTAAATTGCAGAGAAGTGAGCATATGGTATTTGTTACGGCAAAGGGCTTTTTAGGAACCCCTTTTGCTTGAGATGAGGTCCTAGTTGGCTGAACTGTCAAGAAAACTGAATTTCCAGAAAATGAAGTTCTGTTTTCTTCTGATTATGTTTATCAACAAAAATGAATCAATGTGTTATTCTAGTTATAGTGTTTCATTGTTGTTTGTCTCTTTGCTTTAAATTTTTTTTTACATGTTTATTTAATTTTTTTTGAGAGAGAGACAGAGTGTGAGTAGGGGAGGAGCAGAGAGAGAGGGAGACACATAATCCGAAGCAGGCTCCAGGCTCCGAGCTGTCAGCACAGAACCCGACGTGGGGCTCGAACCCATGAACCATGAGATCGTGACCTGAGCCAAAGTCGGATGCTTAACCTACTGAGCCACTGAGGCACCCTGTCTCTTTGCTTTTTTAAAGTAAAGAGTGCACCCTTCCTCTGAAATCACTAGGCTGATTTGCATCAAATTTATAGAGTGACCCTTTCGAGTAACTATAACGGAATTAAGTACTTGAGATGGAGCTGGGGAAAATACAATGAGGAATGCAGCTGTATAATATTGTGGTCATGTATAAAAGTTTGAGACCCACGCTGTCTGGAGTCAAGTTCTGGTCAATTATTAGCAGGAAGGCCTTGGGTAAATAATTAAATATCTTTAAGTTTCATTTCCTCCATCTATATAGGAGGAAAATAGAGATGTCTACCTCAGAGGATTGATTATGTCACTAGCTGCTAATGCGTGTTTTTAGCACTTAGTACAGTCTACTGTAGAGTCATAGTAAGTAATATAAATGCCAGCAGCCACTCACAATATGGCAATCCAAAATTCATAATACTAATGTGAAATAGTCCTTAAGAAATAAAACAATGTTGGGGCGCCTGAGTGGCTCAGTCGGTTAAGCAGCCGACTTCGGCTCAGGTCATGATCTCACGGTCTGTGAGTTCGAGCCCCGAGTCAGGCTCTGTGCTGACAGCTTGGAGCCTGGAGCCTGCTTTGGATTCTGTGTCCCCAACTCTCTCTGCCCCTCCCCTGCTCGTGCTCTGTCTCTCTTACTCTCAAAAATAAGTAATAAAACATTAAAAAAAGAAATAAAACAGTGTTGTGAAGGGTGATAAATAGGTGAAAAGCCTGTGTTCAGAAGAGTTAACTGTTAGCAAGACAGAATCATAAAGTTCTATCAGAAAAAGCTGGGGCAAAACTTTCAGTTCTGGTCTTGGGTCTTGGAATATGATTACTGTCCATTAAACACAAAATCTTCAGGAAGAGATGGAACAGTGGGTGAGTTCAAAACTGTGAGCTTTCTTATTTGTTCTAAGAGCAGCCTTTTTATCTGTTTTCCTCCTGATTGATAGAAGAGATGAAAGGAATGGAAATAAAATGAATCCCAATAATATCTTAGAAGAGAAAGCAGCTAAATAACAAGCAAGTCTAATGTAGGAGTAAGAGCAAGGGAAAAGAAGAAAACCCGTCAAGATGATAGCTTTGTGTCTGACAAGACGAGGAGAGAGGGGAGAGCTCATATAATGGGTTTTGCATCAGAGTCTTTCAACAGACAGCCAAGCTGTGCTATTGTTGCCTCGTAGAAGGAAAAGAGCTGATTCTGATTCAGCTGGCTGGATGTGGAGGGGCAGAGACCAGTGCATCCACTTAGAGCGCTCACTTTTATTAAAACACCTGAAGAGAAACCAGAGACTTGAAGAGTGTGATCTTAATCTCTTTGAATGCAATTCCCAGGCGGTAAGGCAGGATACCAGCCCTCTGGGTGGGATGGGGTGGGAATCAAAAACTTCCATCAAAAGTCACTGCTTACAGGCATTTATTTATTTTGCATTTTAAAAAACCTTTAGAAGATGCTAGCAATGAGACCCAGGGGAAGTAAGCTCTAAATCGAGAACCCGAGTCTCTCATGCCAACAAACTGTGTAGCACTGTGTAACCTTGGGCTCTTCGCCTCGGTTTCTCCTTTTGTGCAGCAAAAGGGTTGTAGGGTTAGCCTGTAGGATCTCTAAGTTCCTTTTTACCTCGAATATCCTATGATATATTGTACCGTCGAGAGAATCAGTCTGTGCTCCCACATTTGTTCCATATTGTTGTTTTAGCTGCCATCTTACCTCACTACTCTTTGTCTGAGCTTCTCTGTTATTGGCAAACACAATGCACTTTTACCTCCCTGCCTTTGTTTAATTTGTGCCCTTCACTGCTTCTGCTTTAACACCTAAATGCAATTTGCCTTTGGGACTCAACTCAAATATCTGTGGACAGAAATTTCTAGGCACAAAATGGAGCTGCTCCTGTTCAGGGGTGCATGTCAGCAAATAGAACTTTCATGTTCCTGTAAATGTTCTACATGACCAGAATCACGGTGTAGCCCATCAGCCGGTTTCCAAACCCTAAGCTAACTGTGGGCTCCATACTTAGTTCCTTGTTTCTTAATCTTTCTAACTAAGGTTGGATAGGCATCCCCAGTCATTCATACCCTGTCTCCACGTTGCTGCTTCTAAGATCCCATAAAACTCACTCTTGCCCCAGATCTCTCCAGAAGGATGTGCCACTGTTTGGGAGCTTGGGAGACACTGTCCTCCCCAATGCCTAGATTATTTTCCCCAGAGTAAAGGGCATAGAGCTCATAACTACACTGTCTTATTTTTGTCATTTGTCGTGCCCTTATTCTCCTTTTCAAAAGAAGAGATCTTCACTTTCCCAAATTTCCATAAAACTTCCCCTGTGCCCTCTCGAGGAACTCACCATATTCCACATGATCTTACTTGTATATTTTGTTTGTAGATTGTCTCCCTGATTAACAAGTGCAATAAATTCTCTCATTCTTGGGACCACTGCGGATAGACACAGAAGTTCTCACAATACCAAAACGTGTTTATGGCATTTGGTAAATACTCTGCCCTCCATAGAGAATGACCCTGCCCCAGCCTTCCCCTTCATCCCCTCAAGACCCCTCTTGTCCCTTCATTCAAATAACTGAAAGGTTGATACCTGGCACAGCAGGATCTCCAGGGTCAAAAGCTATGGCTTTGTTCTTTCAGGTAGGTCAGGTGTTGTACAAATTGTTGAATATTTTGAATGTCATCCCTTCTCTGTATCTCCCCTGACCATGGTCTTCTGTATCATGGCTTGCACATAAGTGATGAATAAGTGTTTGCTAAATAAAAGAAGCCTGGCTTGTTCCAATGCCACAAAAATTATAGGAAATATGTTAGAAGTGGGTCAGGTTGAAAGAATAAGATGTGATTATTGGATGAGTCAGTGTTTAAGGCTTGTCCCTTGGTTTCCAAAGACACCTAAGAATTTTGAAGGGAGGGCAATGAGTTCAGGAGGTAAAATAAAGACATTAAGCAAAATTGAAGGGAAATAAATGCACAAAATCTGGGTAGCAGATTTTGAGTTTTTCAAGAGCTTGGTTTAAGGCTGCTTGAATTAGAAGAGTATTAAATGCATTGTTTTCTCTTGATTTTCCCTCCTGTATCTCCATTCCTTTTCTGTCTCTCTCAGGGCTGCTCTTTTTCTTCTGGCTCCAAATGAGACCCATCCTTAAACTTTTCCCCTTGCCTTATTCTGTCTCCATCCTTTTGCTCTAATGAACAAGAAGTTTTAGCAAAGCTACACAATATACAGAGAATATACAAAAATCAGTTGGAATTCTATAAACTAACAATGAATAATTGAAAATCAAAAGTTAAAAAAATTGTACCATTTCAGTGCTGGGGAAACTGGACAGCCACATGCAGAAGAATGAAACTAGACCACTTTCTCACACCATATTAAAAAACAAAATAACCTCAAGATGATTAAAGATCTAAATGTAAGACCTGAAATCGTAGAACTCCTAAGAGAAAACATAGGCAGTAAACTCTTGGACAGTAGTATTAGCACTAATTTTTTGGAACTGTCTCTTCAGACTAGAGCAACCAAAGCAGAAATAAACAATTAGGACTACGTTATGCTAAAAAGCCTCTGCACAGAGACAGAAACTATCAATAAAACAAAAAGACAACCTACTGAATGAGAGAAGATATTTGCAAGTAATATATCTGATAAAGGGTTAATATCCAAAATAAATGAAGAACTCATATAACTCAATACTAAAAAAATCTACTTAAAAAATGGGCATAGGACCTAAATAGACATTTTTCCAAAGACATACAGATGGCCAGCAAGTACATGAAAAGATCCTCAACATTACTTATCATCAGGGAAATATAAACCAAACCAAAATGAGATGTCACCTCACCCCTGTTGAAATGGTTACCATCAAGAAGCCAAGAAATGACAAGCGCTGGTGAGGATGCGGAGAAATGGGACTGCTTGTGCACTGTTGGTGGGAATGTGAATTGGTGAAGCCACTGTGGAAAACAGTATGGAGTGTCCTCAAAAAAATAAAAATAGAAATATTACAAGATCCGACAATTTCACTTCTGGGTATTTATCTGAGAATGAAAACACTATTTCAAAAAGATATATGGACCCTACATCCATCATAGCACTACTTATAATAGCCAAGGTATGAGAGTGTCCATATCCATAGACACACCTAAGTGTCCATTGATAGATGAATGCATAAAGAAGATTACGCACGCATGCGCGTGCGCACACACACACACACACACACACACACACACATGCAATGGAGTATTACTCATCCATAAAAAAAGAATGAAACCTTGCCATTTGCAGCAACATGGGTGAACCTGGAGGCTGTTATCCTAAGTGAAAAGTCAGAGAATACTATGTAATTTCACTTACCTGTGGAATCTAAACAAAGCAAATGAACAAATAAAACTGAAACACATGAATACAGGGAACAGACTGGAGGTTGTCAGAGGGAAAGGGAGGAAGATGAGCAAAATAGGTGAAAGGGATTAAGAGGTAAAAACTTCCATCTATAAAATGAGTTAATCATGGGGATAGAAAGTGCAGCATAGGAATATAATCAATAACATTGTAATAACATTGCATGGTGAAAGATGGTAACTAGAGTTATCATGGTTCTTTCATAATGTACATAAATGTTGATTCACTACGTTGTACACCTGAAACTAATATAATATTTTATGTCAACTACAATTTAAAAAATTGGCTGACAATTGGCTGACATTAAAAAAATGGTTACAATACCACATGCTGGCAAGGATATGGAACCATGGAATCTCTCCTATATTGCTAGAAGAATGTAAAATGGGATCGCCACTCTTGAAGGTAGTTTGGCGATTCCTTACAAAATTAGCCACACACTTACCACATGACCCAGCAATCACACTCCTGAGCACTTGTCCCAGAGCAATGAAAACTTATATTCACACAAAAACCTGTACACAAGTACTAATTTAATTTAATTTAATTTAATTTAATTTTGAGAGAGAGAGAGCATATGCGAGTTGGGGAGGGACAGAGAGAGAGGGAGAGAGAATCCCAAACGGGCTCCACATCCAGCATGGAGCCTGACACAAGGCTCAGTCTCATGAGTGTGAGATCATGACCTGAGCCAAAATCAAGAGTCAGATGCTTAACCGTCTGAGCCAACTAGGCACCCCACAATTACTTCTATTATAGTAATTTTTAATAACCAAGAACTGGAAACTACCAACATATCCCATACCATACCCATACCATATCCCATAACCCATACCAAGTTAATGGCTAAATAAACAGTGGGACATCCACACCATAGGTTTCTACTCAGCAATGAAAAGAAATGAAGTAATGATGAATACAACTTGGATGGATCTTAAGGACATTATGCTGATTTTAAAAAGCCAATATCACAAGGTCACATACTTCATAATTCTATTTATATAATATTCTCAAAAATAACTAGATTACAGACATGGAGCAGATTGGTGGGTTGCCAGAGATTATGGACATTGGGAGGGAGGGGATGTGCACAACCATAAAGGAGTAGCAGAAGGTGTTTCTTTGTGGTGATGGAATAATCCTGTCTCTTGATTGCAGTGGTGGTTACATGAAACTACATATTATAAAATGACATGGAACTATAAATGCACACTGTAGCATGTCAGTTTTTCTTGGTTTTGATATTGTACTTAATTATTGAGGGAACCTGGGTAAAGAGTGCATGGAATATCTCTGTCAAAAAACCTTTCCAGAATTTTCTGGTTCCAATCTGTGCGAATGTTCAAGCAGATCAAGAAATATCTGTGATCCAGAAACCTGAAGGACAGTTAAACAAAGTAACCTCTGAAGTTTATTCCAAACTGGAGAAGTTGATGAATTAATAAAATCACCTGGAAACCCCTTTCAAATGTACCATTTAAGACATCACAAAAGAAAATAAGATATTTGGGGGTAAATCTAATGAAATCTGTGCAGGATCTCTATCCTGAAAATTACACAAGACTGATGAAAGCCATCAGTTAAGACGTAAGTAAACAGAGAGATATATTGTGTTCGTGGATTGGAAGATGCAAGATTTAAGATCTCACTTCTCGCAAATCGATCTATGGATCCGATGCAATTAAAATCCTGTCAAATTTTTTTGTGGATATCAATAAGCTGCTTTTAAAATTTATTGTAGAAGGGAAAGAGCCTACCTAGCACAGCTGAGACAATTTGGAAAAAAAAAAGAGTAACTTTGGAGGACTTATATTAACTGATTTTAAGACTTATAATAAAGCTGTAGTAATCAAGACAGTGTAGTATTGGATACAGAATATATAGACAGATAAATGGAACAGAATAGAGTCCAGAAATATGCATGCAGAAATATGACAAATTGATTTTTGACAACAGTGCAAAGGAAATTCAATGGAGAAAGGATAGTTGTTTTGTTTTTTTTTTCCAACAAGCTGTTCTGGAAATATTGGACATCTATTTGTATCTATCTATATCTATATCTATATCTATATCTATATCTATATCTATATCTATCTATCGATATCAACATTGATATCTATATATAAAGAATCTCAACTTATAATTTACACCATATGTAAAAATTAATTCAAAATGGATAGCACTAAGTGTAAAATATAAAACTATACCATTTTTTGAATAAAACATAAGAGAAAAATCTTTGCCACCTTAGGTTAGTCAGAGTTCTTAGCTAGAAACATCAAAAGTACAGTCCTTAGGAGAGACACTGACAAATATGACACCATCAAAATAAGATGCTTTTGGTTTGCAAAAGACATTTGTTAAAAGAATTGAAAGGCAAGTTGAAGACTGGCAGAAAATATCTGCAAATCATATATCTGAGAAAGAATTCTCAAAACTCAACAATAAGAAAACAAATAACCCAATGGAAAATGGACAAAAGATTTGAACAGACACTTCATCAAAGAAGGTATATGGCCAGGAAGTAAACACATGAAAAGATGCCAACATCATTAATCATTAGGGAAATGCAAATTAAAACCACACGGAGCTGCCACTATATACCTCTTGGCTGAAACAAAGAAAACAAAACCTGTTAATGCCAACTGCTGGCAGCATATTGAATAACAGGAATCTCATACATTGTTGATGAGAATACGAAGCAGAAAAGCCACCATGGAAAAGATTTTGTCACTTACTTATAAAGTGATACATACATGTCTTATATGACCCAGACATTCTATTGTAGGTGTTTAACCTGGAGACATGAATGCAGAGGTCCACACTAATACCTGACGTGAATGTTTATAGCAGCATAAAACTAATATTATCATTGCCCAAAACTGGAAATGACCAAATGTATCTCAGCTGGGTAATCAACAAGCTTGTAGCCCATAAAAAAAAAATCACCTTTCTTTGTCGTATATCTCCACAAGCTCTGACAAATGTATAGTCATGTAACTATCACCACAGAACAGAAACAGAACAATAATATCATGACTGTCCGAAAAAACAATCCCTTGGGTTTTTTTTTGTTATTTGTATAAGATCTTGGTTTTGTATTTAATGATTTTGTATCTTATTTTATTTTATTTTATTTATTTTTTTAATGTTTATTTATTTTTGAGACAGAGAGAGACAGAGCATGAACAGGGAAGGGTCAGAGAGAGAGGGAGACACAGAATCTGAAACAGGCTCCAGGCTCCGAGCTGTCAGCAGAGAGCCCGACGAGGGGCTCGAACTCACGGACTGTGAGATCATGACCTGAGCCGAAGTTGGCTGCTTAACCGACTGAGCCACCCAGGCGCCCCTTGTATCTTATTTTAAAATAAAAAAAAAAAAACAAAGTGAGTGAAACGAATAAAATTTCCTCTAGAAGTCCTTTTGTCTGAACTTTGGCATTTTTGAAAACATTCAGTCAGTATCTAATAAAACTGAGTGTGTGTGTGTGTGTGTGTGTGTCTATTTCATATATACATTAAAAAAAAAAAGGCCAGGTAAGTTGAATAAAGAGTTTTCTACAAATGGCCCCACTCTGCCAATCTGGGCAAACCTGGTGGGCTTCTGGCTCCCTGTGGTTTCTGGAAGTCATTGAGTTGACTGACAGAAGACTGAGGAGGATGTCAGGGATGCAGCCTCTCTCTTGGCTTGATGTCACAGGGCTTGAAGGAGCAAAGGCTTGACAGGGAGATGCCAAGACTCCAGATCTTGCCCTGATGGGAAGGGTCCATCACACCAAAGAGGACTAAAACCCTCTCAGGATTCCAGCGACAACAGAGACCCCCACTTTCTCTTTGATGACCAGCCCCACACAGTGGCCACAACTCATCCACAGACATTAGGCCATCTGAGCTCGCCTAGCCCTGGCTTCCCCATTTAACAGATGAGGAAATTCAGACACAGAGAGGTGAAGTGATGCACCTGAGGTCGCCCAAGGAGAGCTATGATCCCAGCTTAGGTTTCCAGCCCCCTTTCCAACGAGCTTCCTGCTTTGTCCCACAGGAAGAGACCAAGTACAGTGAAGTTCTGTGGAGGCTTCAGATAATGGTGAGATATAACCCAAAAAAGTTGCATGAGTAGCATGAAGCCAGAAGAACAGAGCTTCCAGCTCTTTCCGCTTTTTTCCCCCAAGACCCAGGAAAAGCTAGCAAGAAAAAGGCCCAAGCCATGGCCACTCCCCATCACCCTATGCCATGGAGTCACATAGAAAAAAAATCTATCAAATTTAATCCCAGGTAAGCACTCAAGAAAAATGCACCCTTAGGCCCACAGAAAGGTTTGTACAAGTATGTTCATTGCAACATTACTCTTAACAGTCTCCAACTGGACACTAATCAAATTCCCAGCAATAGCAGAAGGGATATAATGGAAGAATAGACTAGATAGTGGAAGAGTGAGATCGTGATGTCCTCCTGTGGTGAATACTATACCATAAACAGAATGAACACTCTACAACTATACTCAATATGTGTGAATTTTACATTCTGCTGAATAGCAGGACCAGACAAGAAAGATTCTATATTACGTGCTTCCATTTTTTTTCTAACACATTCAAACAGGAAAACTGGTCTCTGGTGTTAGATGTCAGGATAGTGGTGAATTTCCCCTGGTAGGTGGGTGGTGAGCAGAGAAAGCAGGAGGGTGACTTCTGGGAGCTGGCCATGCTTGGGTTCCTCTTCCATGGCCATCCTTAGTTTGAGAAATTCATCAAGGCAAAAATTAGTAATTTGTCTATTTTTCTGAGCGTGTGTATGTCAGTAAGAAGTTTACATTAAAAAACCAGCAAACAGGGGTGCCTGGGTGCCTCAGTCGATTAAGCCTCTGAGTCTTAATTTTGGCTCACATCATGATCTCATGGTTCATGGGTTTGAACCCCATATTGGGCTCTGCACGGATGGAGCAGAGCCTGCTTGAGATTCCCTCTCTCTCCTTCTCTCTCAAAATAAATAAACTTGAAAAAACCCCAGCAAACCTACTTTCATCTTTGGAAAATGTATTTAATCTACATCCAACTTTATAGGAATATAGGAGGTGCGTAAAAGTAACACACATCTTCTTTTCATGTCATCCTTTTATTTATTTACTTATTTTTATGAGAGGTCATTTATCTGACGTTCAAGTCTTTCTTCAGTTGCAGGGTTGTTTCTAGTGCATAAGTTTAGCACCGCTCAAGGTGTTGGCTTGCTACCTCCATCAGTCTGGTTGCCCTTCCCTAAGACCTATGCCTGTCTGTCAGTTCCATAGACCAAGCCAGATGCAGACTTGAAATGAGGGCTTTTCTGGAACATACCTGCTGTGTGGTAAGGTTTTTGCTTCACTTCATTTACTACAGGCTGTGCCTCCCATCAGACTCCTAACAGAGCTGCTTACACATTCGGCTGCTATTTCTCTACAGATACCTCATTATATCTGGAAGTATTTTATAAGATATTACAACCCAAGCTACGCAGGAATTCCATCACCAGAAGGGTCTTATCATTAGACAGTTATGCACCAAGTCCCGGGAATTGTGGAAACAGTCCATTACTTCCCTCCTTCCGTCTCCTATCCATTCACGCTGAGCCCACCTCAGAGAAGTGCAAAGGAGGCCTCCTCTGTGATTTTGTTCCCTTTTTTCACAGCCTCTTGGTCTTCCTCTCCCCTACCCTCCTCATGGCATCCCATTTATTTTTCCTTTCTGTCTCTAACCTGACTAGAGTCAGGTGGTACAAACAGCTTTTCCCTCAGTGAAGGTAGGGTTGAGAGGGATGGCGGATAGAATTGGGTCTTGCCCCTGTCTGAGGAGTTGAAGAGAAGTTTTCTTTCAGACCCAGACTTATGGTGAAATGTTAAAAAGTCAAATGGGTAAGACTGGCCAGCATCTGACTTAAATGCAGTTAATGCGTTTGCTCACAGAGTCTAAATTACTTTTCCTCTCTTTTCTTTGCTTTCTTTCTGAATCATCCCTAATTCTAGATTGAAAAAAGAGAGGTGGCATTCACCACACACAAGCAGGGCAAAGTGGGTACAGAAACCTTAATGTCATGTCACTATGATTCAGGAACAACAGCACCATTCATTTGACTTCATAAAGGTGCACTGTTTTTGAAATATTCCATTTGTAAAATAACAGCAGCACTGATGTTTCTCTCAGTCACACTTCATGTAAATATACTTCAAGGAAATTCCATACTCAAACAGAATATTCGAATATAAGTCAGAGTTTTTGTCAGATCCAAAGATTTATTGCTAAATACCTTCCACTGTTTTAAGTGCTTTGTGTGCTTAAATGTTTTTAGTCCTCATTAATTTCTATTAGTATACCCTTTTTACAGATTTTCCATCCAGGATTTGAACCCAACTAGGCTGATTCCAGAAACTACATTCTTTCCCTTGTGCCATATTATCCCTCAAGAGAATTGTTCTCTTGTACAAGGTGGCTCATTGCAACAGAAAAAAAAAATGCTACATTATTTGGAAGGTAATGCAGTAGGAAAAAGGTATGAAATACATTTATATCATTGGTTCCAATCCAGGGGCAATTTGGCTCCCCGGGGAACATTTGGCAGTGTAGGGAGATAGTTTTGGCTATCTTTGCTGAGTGGGAGGAGGGAGTTGCTAATATCATCTAGTGGGTAGGAGCCAATATATTTATATTGATGGTTCTGTAAGAAATATTGTTTATTTCAAAAGCCAATTGGTAGATGATATCAATTGTTTTAAAAAGGCACACCCAGACACACACAAACTGAGCAGTATATATTCTGGATGTGTGTACACTTATCTGTATGTGTATATACTTGGAAAAAAGTCTAAAATAATGCATACAAACTCTTATACGTGGTTGTTCCTGAAAGGTAGTGGAAAGGGCACGGATTGTGGGGAATGTGTGAACAAAAAGAACTTTCAAGATAGAACTTTTCAAAGGTTGACACTTTTAAAAGTGTCAAGAAAAAATGGCATTGATGTAGATTTTTGAATTACAATTACTTTTAAAGTACCATGGAGGACCGTTCGCTGCTTGTCAACCTGGCAAAGATGAACAAAAGACTGAGCAGTGATGACAGGTGGGGGAAAAAAGGTTGCTCCAACACTCTGACCAAGCACGTCTTTTAGGAAGTACTACTGATGAAACGTAATTTTAAGAGGCATATAGGATGCTCTTATTTATATAAAAATAAGTCCTAGAGCCATTCGCTCTGTACATCTATGTATAAAAGTGAAAAAATCTTGAAAGAAAAACCCCAAACTGAGGACTCTAGGGAAAGAAATGGAATTCATCTGGGAACCAAAGGGGTATCCCTTTATCTACCTTAGTTAAAGATTTTACAAAAAAAACCCCCCAAATTTAATGTTTATTCATATATTTTTATATATATAGAGAAAACATGCACATTTGCAGGAGCAACAGAGAGAGGGAGAGAGGGAGAGAGAAAGAGGCAGTGAGAGAGGGAGGGGCAGAAAGACAGAGAGGGAGAGAGAGAATCACAAGCAGGCTCCACACTGTCAGCGTATAGCCCAATGCGGGGCTCGAACTCACGAACTGTGAGATCGTGACCTGAATGGAAATCAAGAGTCAGTTAATTAACTGATGGAGTCACCCAGGGTCCCCTACAAGAAAAAAAAATTTTAACATATTACTTCAGTTATTAAAAATAAAAAATAGGGGCACCTGGGTGTCTCCTCGGTGAAGCATCCAACTTCGGCTCAGGTCATGATCTCACCATTGGGGAGTTCCAGCCCCAGATCGGACTCTGTACTGACAGCTCAGAGCCTGGAGCTTGCTTCAGATTCTGTGTCTCCCTCTCCTCTCTGACCCCTTCCCCACTTGCACTCTGTCTCTCTCAAAAATAAACATTACAAAAAATAGAAACAAATAAAAATAAAAAAAAATCAGTTAAAAGTGTGCACAAACACAAACACATAGAGGTGTTATTGGTTGCAGTGCTATTAAATTCAAAAAAACAAAAACAGTAAAATGAAGCGATATAAATACCCAAGAATGAGAGAGGGGGTGAATAAATCATCCCTTACTCATTTAACCAAGTGTCCTGTACTTATTAAGGATAACATTCTGGGAGTATGTCTATTAGTAGGGATAGATGATTAAATTACATGGCTTGATGAAGAAATGGCAATTATAAAACAAATACATGGAATCATATTCCATTATTTTACAGAAAAAGATAAGCATAAGCACAGGAGGAAAACGTTTGGAAGGAGAGTTCGTAACGTTTGAAGAAGAAACATCTTTGGAGCTGGAAGTGGAAGTACTTTTGTGTTCTCTTGATTTGCTCTGTGTTCAATTTTTTTTTTTTTTGTACTTCAATTATTTCTATAATAAAGAAGCTTAAGGAATAGAGAAAACAAAGTGTTTTTAGGTAGCATAAAGGGTCCATGTAAGTAAGAAAAATAAACTAAGAAAAATAATGGAAAAGGGAACTAAGAGTAAGAAGGTTGGGGCGCCTGGGTGGCTTAGTTGGTTGAATGTCCAACTTGGGCTCAGGTCATGATCTTGCAGTTTGTGAGTTTGAGCCCCGCGTCGGGCTCTGTGCTGACAGCTCAGAGCCTGGAGCCTGCTTTGGATTCTGTGTCCCCCAACTCTCTCTGCCCCTCCCCCGCTTGTGTTCTGTCTCTCTCTGTCTCTCAAAAATAAATCAATGTAAAAAAAACTTTAAGAGTAAGAAGGTAATATGAAATCAGAAACAAAATTCAAAGTGTGGCTCTATTGTTTAAGAGCTGAATGACAGGGGGCACATGAGTTAACCCACTTGATCTTCAGTTTCATATCCACAAAATGTAATAACCACAGGTATTTCTTAGGGCCGGTGTGAGGGTTACGTGAGAAATTATATTAACTTACACTGAAGTATTTTTAGTGGTTTAGCTGAGATTATTGTTACTGGGGGTTTCCTAAAGTATACATAATTCATTCATTTCTCTAGATCCACCAAAGTGGTTGAGTAGCCATGTGTTAGAGATCACTCTCCAGTAAGTAACTGGAACACAGTTAATCTTTAGCTTCACTACTTAGTGAGGTCAAAGAATCAGCAATATTTCTGGGAGCTTGTTAGAAATGCCAGATCTTGACCCACCTCAGACCTAGAAGTCAGAATCTTCATGGGACACCCCCTAGGAGATTCATATGGACATTGAACAGTTTAATATGGGTTAAAAATAAAATATTGTATTTTTAAAATTTTTTTTTAATGTTTATTTTTGAGACAGAGAGAGACAGAGCATGAATGGGGAAGGGTCAGAGAGAGGGAGACACAGAATCTGAAACAGGCACCAGGCTCTGAGCTGTCAGCACAGAGCCCCACATGGGGCTTGAACTCACGGACTGCGAGATCATGACCTGGGCCGAAGTCGGCCGCTTAACTGACTGAGCCACCCAGGCGCCCCTAAAATACTGTATTTTAATAGTCAGCGAGACTAGGTTTGGATGATCAAATACATGTGGAAATTGAGGCATCTAACAAGGATCTGTGACTGGTGAGAAAGCCATCTCACTTCCAGTCATAAGGACCAGTATTACCCATTTTGGTCTCAGGGTTAACTGCAAGGTAACCGATGAGACATTGTAGAATATTGCCACACAGCACGTCCACACGTGGGTGAAATTTGATTATAACACATTCCTTCGAAACCAAATGAGGGACACAAGAAATGCTCAAAGATAAACAGAAAGGCTCACTTTAGCTGATCAACAAGTAGTCAAAAGCCATGGTCTTGGGGCAGGACAACTTGGCATTGAGTCAAAGTTTTTATCTCTTTAGTGTCTGGATGGTCAGAAAGGGGATACTGTAGTTAGTGTACTTGCCACAGGAAGCAAATGTCAAAGCACATCTTATTCTTCAGACATGGTCCATGTATCGTTTTCGTGAATCAAGACCAGCGGAGAGCTCTCTAAAATCTGTACAAATCATGCTGTGTTACCAGGCTGCCCTGAACATGGGCAGAGCCATCTGGACTCTAGAGGAAAATGAAGAACTTGCAGCCATTTTTTTTTTTTTGAGAATTTTGTTTTCACTTTTTTGTTTTGTTCTCATGGAATTTGTAGTTTTGAGGTTTGTCCTGGGATTTCTCCCAAGAAATATGTTTTGAAGGAGTGGAGGAAGGGAATGTGGTTAGTATGCGGTCACTGAGAGAATGAGAAGGCTAGGAAAAATGTCAGGATACCAAGTTTGGCCTGGAGATAAGAGATTAAGGAACATATGGGAAAAGTTGGTCACAGCTTCACCTCTCTGTCTGGGTGCACACCTCTGTTACTTTCCTTTGTCCAAAAGTATTGTGGCATTGGGCACAGAGCATGGGCTGTGAAGTCAGAAAAATTAAACTCATGTCTGTGTTCTGACCCTTTCTGGCTGTGACCCTTCAGCTCATGACCGCTCTCAGTGTTCTTATTTGTGCATTGAGACTTATAATATCTAATGCATGTGGTGGTTGTATTAATTTAATTAATAAATTATCTAGGTTAATACATGGAACAGTTTGGTAGTTCCAGAAATAGTAGCCAGTAGTGGATTTTCTTTCTCTTGAAGACCAGTCAGTGACTGTCCCCAGGACCTCCTGCGAGACTCTCATCAACAACCCCAAGTAGAGTTACTGTACCCTCATAACCCTTCTGGCAGTTATACAACTTGCCCTAGTTATTGTACGTATTTTATAACGATGTATTTAAAGTCTATCCCATGCACCTGCTATGAACTCCTGAAGTTTAGTGACTGTCTTATTTCTTTTTACAACCTAAGTGGTTCCCACAGAGCTTGACAAGATAGTTACCATTAAATGCTGATGGACTTAATGTATTGGTGGTTTTTGAAGATGGTGACCATGCTACAGGATAACTCTACAGTACAACTGAAGGACCTTAGGAAGAAGCCAACTCCAAAGCAGTGAAGCACTCAGGCTATCCCTGCCAAGAACTTTGGGTGGCCCTACGTGCTATGGAGTAGCTATAACCAGTTCCTAAAATATGAGGGTTTAAAAGCTCACAGACAAGGAAGCTCTTTGCTATAGATGATCAGAGACCAAACTTAGCATTTTCTCCAGATTGTTCTGGAACCAGTTCAAGTCAGGTTGAAGATGAGACGTCCCTCCCCTCCCCCCGAAGTATTTTGTGGGTTTTCAGCTTGATACATGACTGCAGCCCCAGTGGAGCCAAATCCAAAATTCAAGAGAAAGGTTGTTTTTCTTTCTGGAGACTTCCGCGGCCTTATCCTCCACTAGAATGTCATCTAAGTGCTTTTATTTAACAAAACCCAGAAATCATTAAGCCTAGAGCGGTCCCACAGCCCCAAGATGCCTCATTCTCAGATAACAAAAACAGCTGTTCCACACCTACCAGCCCAACACGGATCAAAAATCTGGCAGGTTTCCCTCATGCCCCATCTAAGCCAAATGAAAGCCCTTAGTATTCCCAGACTTTACATTATCCACCCATGCTGAGTTGGCCACTGGCCACAGCTATGGCTACTCCAGCCAACCTCGGAGGAAACATCGCCCTGCGCCCTGCGTGCTGATTGATGGTCGGACGATTCTCGTCACCAGTATGCTTACCTGACTCCCTTTCAAATGCTGAGCACTTTTAATTTCCCATTAGGCTCAGGCTTTTGTGTACTTTCCCTTTATTGGAACTGGCAACATGAAGCTATTTAAACACAGCTCCATCTGTCAGCGTCAGGTCCTGCAGGTAGAGTGTCGTGTTTGATTTCAGATTATCATTTGTTGTGTTGTCAAGAAGGGCTTGGGGGAGGAAGAAAAAATGCCTGCGTCCAAACTGCTCTTTGGTTAAAATGCACAAAGAACTGATTTGCAATTTGACCATGAGTCTGTTCCACAGTCTTCACATTTCCCTACAGTCACAGCAAGCCTCTGTGACGTTCCTAAGGGGGCCTGCAAAGGGTTGCCCACAGTGTAAAGCAGACCTTAACACTGAGCTTTGGAGCCCACTGTGGATCATTCCTCATCAAAACAACCACAAGAGTAAGGATTGTTCTTAGAAGGCAAAGCACGAGTAAACAGAACCAAGGGACCCTTGTTTAACCCACTGGTGTTCAGAGTATCTAGAGATGGGGGGCGGGCTAAGCTGCTGTCAGAAATTCTGCTTCTGGGTATCTGTGCCAGAGAGATGAGATCTAAATGCAGAATATCTTTTGAGCATCGTTCTTCACAACATATTTACAATTGTAAGATATTAAAAACAAGATATACACTCAACAATTAACAGAGCAGCAAAAGGTTGATAATTGTTGAAGCTGAAAGACAGGTGCATGGAAGCATGTGTGCTGTTTTCTTTTCTGTTAAAAATAATAACCATGTTCAGGTAAAAAAAAAAAAAAAAGGGCACCCGGGTGGCTCAGTCTAAGTGTCCAACTTCAGCTCAGGTCATGATCTCGTAGTTCGTGAGTTCGAGCCCTGTGTCAGGCTCCGTGCTGACAGCGCAAAACCTGGAGTCTGCTTCCGATTCTGTGTCTCCCTCTTTCTCTTCCCACCCACCCACGCCCAACACTCTGTCTCTCTCCTTCAAAAATAAACATTAAAAAAAATTAAAAAAATAAAAATTATCGATATGGTGTGATTCGTGTGCATCAAAAATACAAAGAAAAGTGACAATACACCACCAAGGGTTGGCCACCAACAGCGTATATGACACGGTGGCATGTGGCCTAATTCTTAGTGCCACAAAATAGCCACCCTAGTAAGAATGCTAGTGTGCCCTGATGAAAAATAGGTGCTCCAGGCAGATTTCGCCCTTGGCTTGTTTGCTTGAGAATTGAGGGGTATCAAAATGATCAATATCTTCGTATCTGGTATCACTATCTTGCAAATCAGACTTCAAGAGCCGAGAGAGAGGGGAGCGGACGGGTGAAGTTTTGCCATAGCATACAGAGTAGGGAGCAGTGGGGAGAACTTGAGACAGCCGGTCAGAAATGTGAAGGCAGAGATATCGGAAATGTAGTAGAGGGTGAAACTGATGGGATATTTGATCCATAGTGGGAGAAATGTCCCCTTCTCACATCCAGATTTAAGAAACAAGCTTTGTCATTGGAAACAGGATTTCTCTTTCCCAACCCTGCAGCCAGCAGCACCCCTGTGCCACCAAATAAAAGTGGATCTGTGCTCTCTCTCTCTGTTGATAGCCTGAATAAATGAGTTCTGATCTGCTCCTCCTGCACACTCTAAGATTTACTTTCCCCTTTGGATTTTGACTTCAGTGCTCAATTTCTCAGTTTTAGACCATGCAACCATTTTAGACCATACAGCCACCCAGCAAGAATTTTCTCCAGTTGTGATTCTCTTCCTTCCACAATTTAGGATTTTCTTATAGCTGTGATACATCATAACACCTTGGGGCAAAGCGTCTTCCTGTTTGCCTTTCTTTCTCAACACTACCTCTTGGTTACCGAAGGAACTTCAGCAGGACAAATAAAAATCATGTACACAGAAAGGAGTAGAGTGATCTTCATTTATTCAGAGCACTAGACAGCTCTACTAGCTTGGTTCTTGATCCCATGATGACAGAGTATGGGGACAGTGTTTGAGAGAAATCCCAGGCATTTCTTTATTTCTTCTCTTTATGTCCATCAGGACTTCTGATGGAATCATTAATACTGTCAAAAGGAGCAATTGAATCTAAGGAAAAACTATATAATTTTTCAGGAAAAAAATTAGAGTGTTGCTTGCCAGTGAAATTGAATTTTGATTGACAAAGTTCCAGGATTGTGGCAGGTCAGTGTACCTGCCACATCAGGAAAATGAATGGGATCCAAAAAACTGATCTCAAAGACTAGTCTATGGGGAATTCACTCGGAAGGAGATACATGTTATCCTTTGGATTAAAAAAAAAAGATTTTGGCCACTAGTTTTTAAAATTTTAATATATGTATATAACTAACTTGGAGTTATTCACACTCATCAACCAGAACAAACCCAGAATTCAAATAATGAGTATTTTAAAATGCTATTTCAGTAGGCTTTCACAAAGATATGTCATTCTGCTCACCATCCCTTCCTGTATAGTGTTAGCATTGTCACTGCAGGTTGGTTTAAATTTTTACGATTGGATTATTTGACATAGAATTTAGCTGAAGCCACATAACAAAGTATTTCATTTCCATGGGTTCCAACCGTCATTTAAAATTTTACCCTGAGAAGTATTCAGCATCACAAATAAGAATAGATCTCTCCTGGCCTCTGCTTTATCCGACTTTGATTCTTACTTTGAAGTTCTTTTGTTTAGCCTGAAATACAATTGGTTTAGGGAAGCAAACCAGGCAACACGATTTGTCAAAAACTTCTAGAATTAGGGGGAAGTGAGAAAACTCAAATCGTTTTTTACCCTCTTCGCCGATTCTGTGATGTTCATATATTAACAGGTATCTTAAATTGATTGCTTACAGTACACCGTGAACTATTTCAAGATTTCAATGTTATTAATTTGTGTATTCATTACTAAAAATCCATGTGGCGAATGCTGTTATTACCTGTAATTTACAGGCGAGGAAACTGAAAGAACTCCTCTTATTGTCAGATAGTTGGTAAGCTAAGCTAGGAGTCACATGGTGGCCTGAACTCTTCACCAGGACTCTACTGTGTCTTAGGTATTCCGAGTAGGGTGTGTGACAGAGATGACTGAACTTCACCAGTGAGTCCATTCTGTTCCTACAGAGCACCCCTGTGTTAGCTCGGCGAGTGGCTATCGTAAGCAACATTTTCCAGCCTCTTTTCCACCTTGGTGTGGTCAAGTGACTAGGATAAGGATGTGAGTGTGAAGGATATGGGCAGCTCTATTTATCTTAGGGGTGATTACCCTGACTTTCTTCCTCCCTCTGCCTTCTGCTGCCTGCCCAGTGGTTGCCAGAACTCCCCTGAGGCTCTGTGGTTCAGGATGCCCTTCTAGCCTGAAATCAGCTGAGACTGTTAGGTGAGAGAGAAGCAAACTTCTCTTCCGTACTTTAGTTTCTTTGTAACAGCAGTTTATCACATAGTAGTTGAACGAATAAAGTTTCAGAAGTATTGTGCTGGAGAAAGCTTGCACTAATTCACGACAGACGATTGTTCAACAGTCAGGGATTTTTTGAACCAGTAACTAAATTATTCGCGGGGGTGCTTAAACTATGAAAATTGGCAAGCACGAAAAATCAGGGCTGTTTTTAAATTCAGTTAAATTTCATTGCATTTTTAAAGAACTGGTTTACCAGCATACCACCAGGTCTGAGGTAGTCCATATAAATGCTTGGCAGAGGGACCAGAATCCAGTAAATGCTCAATAAATGGCAGTTATGTTATTAACAATAGATGGATTAGAATAAAGATGAATGTGTTAATTCTTCACAGTCAGAGAAAACCATTAATACCGTATTTCCTTCATTTCCACCTTTCCTCATTTCCACATTGGGTCTTGTGCAAAGCACGCCCCGAGGATGCTGTATTCTCTGCCGCCCATGCTGGGTAGAACAGGCCAGTGAGTCTCATTGAAAGCTTTCACTTCTTTTGTAATTTTCAGAGCTGATTATCAACTTTGTTAGACAAAGTTCTTTTCCTTTTCTCATTAATGAGATAGGGGAAAAAATGCAAACCAGAAGGAATTTTATATCAAAACATACTCTTTAAATCTTACTAAATACAGAGGGAAATTTTCTAATTCTTGTTACAAGCCTCAGAATTCCTAGAGACAATTTAATTCTAAAATTGCTAGGACATTCATAATGAAAAAAAAAAAAACCTTGAGATCTGCGATTGCTCATTAATAAGGTCTTTCGCTTTGAACACCTCACCTCCTTCTAGAACATACTAATGTATTTCATATCACCAGGCAACTGCAACACTCCCCCACCCCCATTCAGCTTGGATTGTGTTTTAGCATCTTTTTTAACAAAGTATCTCAGGCAGCCACTCATTTTTTTTTCATTTTAAGTTTATTTCTATTGAGAGAAGGGGGTGGGTCAGAGAGGGAGGGAGAGAGAGAATCCAAGCAGGCTCTTTCCTGGCAGTGCAGAGCCTGACAACAGGCTTGAACCCACAAACCATGAGATGGTGACCAGAGCTGAAATCAAGAGCCAGATGCATAACTGGCTGGGACAGGCAGGCGCCCCCAGGAGGCCACTCTTAATCAGATGTGAAAATTCCCTAACAATTCACTATAGTTTAATCTCCATGACAGGGATCCAAGGACTGAAGGCTCCACCAAGTACCCGTTTCCAAAGCAGAGTTCCTGATTCTGGCTGAGACCTGATCCCGGGCGCTTTCCTAAACTGCTGGTTGGCCCTGACGTTCTGGTTTCCATGGTTTTGATAAAGTCCAAATCCTTGAAAATGGCCTAATCCCTGCCTACCCTGCATTCTTATCCCATACCACCCTTTCCCTGTGCTGATTATTGTCTCCTTGCCTCCCTGGATCCACTCTCCATCGGTCTCAAGCCTGCTCTGTGTTCTGGGATGTTGGCTTCTACAGATTCTTTCACTCGGATTCTCTTGGGGTTTGAGCAGATGTGTTTCGCTACCCACAGCAACAGGTTCCATGAGGCAAGTCTTCTCCCACATCTACCTCTGTGCCAGGGCTCTATCTTGGCCCTTCAGGCTGCCATTGCTGCTGATTCCTGCACACCGATAGTTGTTCAGCCTGTCCACACCTCTGTAGATACTGTCTTTACTAAAATCTCTTCAGTTACCACTTTTGAATACCCTGGATCCTCCCTTCCAAGACTCTGGAGGATACACTTCCTGGCCTCCAACACACACACACACACACACACACACACACACACAGACACACTTTGTCACCTCCCTCTCCTGTTTGAGATCTAAGCTCCAGTGTCACACGTTCAGGGGAATCATCTCTGATCTCCTTTAGCCTAGATCACTCAAAAATATCTTCCTTGGGATGTCTGGGGGGCTCAGCTTTCCTGCAGCCTTTATCTTAGTTTGTAAGTGTGCATTCATGCTGTAGTTGTTTGATTTATGTCTGTCTCCTTGAAGGTTGGTGAGTTTTACTAACAATGATGTCTCTAGGGTTAAAGAAAAACCAAAGCTGGACAATAAAGTGATCAAGACAGGTTTTATTCAGGAACTATTGCAATACTGATAAGACACCTCAGTGTAGAGTTGGGTTTGATTCTGCAGACAGCATGGACAAAAGGGGATTTGTACCAAGGAGCAGGGTGGGGCTCCATGGAGGGAAAGTTACTAAGGGGGAGAATTTAAGAGTGAGGGAGAATTCTGGCTAACCTGACATGACAGGGCTCTTGCTGAGCACAGGCTGGGGAGGTCAGGTATCCACTGTGAGGATTCTTAATATAAACTGACTTAGAATTTTTGCTGACATGGGAAGCTGCACAGACAGACACATAAGTCCAGAGATTGAGGCCAGTTTGAGAAGAGGACTTCGAGAAGCCTGACCAAAGTTTGGTCAAGGAGACAGTTTTTGTCTCTAGCACTTGTCAGGATGGCTGGCACATAGGTTAGCCAGACCTGGGAAATAATGACTAACCAAACTCTTCCTAATTTCAGGACCTTGGCCCTCATCCCTACTAGCCTGAGTGCTCCCTTAAGGACTGTCTGGTCTCTAGTGCCAGTCAACTGTAATTACTCTGATCAGGCCATCGGGCAAGTCCCCATCCAAACAGTCCTTGATTGGATTCTTTCAGCCACAGAAAACTCACTCTCCCATAAATTTTCCCTTTGTTGCAATGCAATATGTTCCCATTGGAAACCTTATCTTGTTCTCTAAATGGGACGGAAGACTTAAAACCAGCTTCCCCAAGACAATCCTCAAAATTTTCAAGGTGGGCATTAAGCTCATATTTCAATTCTTCTTTTCTACAACCATTCTTCACCCTTGCCAATACTGCTGTGCCTTGTTCATACCTAAAATTCAGCGTTTACCCGCTGGGCTGATTATTCTCAGTTCCAACTTCCAACCAACTTTCTATCTCCTCTGCCCAGATTCTCGCCCCAGGAAGCTGACCTCTATGCACTTCATCATCCAAGCTCTGTTCTCCAGCCTAGGGATCCCTGCTGGCCAGAAATGACAAGTCCTTGCAATACGATGGTACTTGCTGGTGGCTTAGGGGCTGCCCAGGCAGGACGTGGCCTCAGTTTGAAAGCTGAGGCAAATTCTGAAGGCACCCACCATGGGAGGCTGTCAGCTAGCTGGGCTCCTCGTGGCAGGTTGATTTTGTGCAAGGATCTGAGTGGTGAACCCTTATAGCTGTGCCAGGATAATAATCATTGATATGTGTTAAACAGGAAAGCATTTGGTTTGAATGGTAAATGTAATCTCCAGATCAGCAATGTCAACATCACTTGGAAGCTTGCTAAAAACACAAACTTTCTTTTAAAAAAATTTCTTTTAATGTTTATTTATTTTTGAAAGAGAGAGAGAGAGAGAGTGAGAGAGAGAGAGAGAGTGTGAGCGAGGGAGGGGCAGAGAGAGAGGGAGACACAGAATCCGAAGCAGCTTCCAGGCTCTGAGTTGTCAGCACAGAGCCCGACTCTGGGCTGGAACCCATGAATCGTGAGATCATGACCTGAGCTGAAGTCAGACGTTTAACTGACTGAGCCACCCAGGTACCCAATTTTTTTTGGGGTTTATTTATTTTGAGAAAGAGAGGCAGAGAGAGAGAATCCCAAGCAGGCGCAGTCGGCCCATAGCTGAACTGTGAGATCATGACCTGAGCTGAAATTGAGTTGGACCCTTAACCAACTGGGCCACCCAGGCGCCCCCTGATTATTTTTAATCAAAAGAGTGTAAGTCAGATAGTGCATGGTTTTGGAATAATATGAATAAGATGAGGTATCATGGTAAAGTATTGGAAAATACTGGAAGACATTTTTATGCTAAGCTCATGCAGCATTTTTACCCTTGTTAAATCTTCTAGGCTTCAAGATCTGCCCACATATTGTGCACGAAATAAAACCTTTTTTTCAAAAAAAATTCTTCAGGTTATAACAGGTCAAGGAATTGATTCAAGTTGATCAAAATCACAAGATATTGATTGACCCATCAAAACACTACAGATTTCTATGGAAAATATAAGTGACACATAGACTGTCATTAAGCCAGAAAAATAATGAAAAATGAAAAAGGAGTATTTTATGTTTGTATACATCTGACATTTGCACAATATTCCCACAGTATTTGTCTCAGGTTTGTACCTAAGAGACCCCATGGTTGGTCTGTGAGAAAATCTCATCTGAAGAGCCCTGGGAAGATTATGCTCCTCGATTCTCTTTAGTCCAGAGTCTGTGATGATCCCATGGTTTTATTCTTTTATTTGCATTTGTCTTTTTGTGTTTCAGGTACCACCTGAAGTTTTAGATTGGTGTTACCCTGGTGGATTTTATGGAAAACTACGCTGACTTAAAGGTTATTTCCTAAGGTTGGTTACCACTTCCACACTTGTTCTTATGCAAATTATTACAAGTGTTATTATTATTCAAATTTGAGAGGTAATTACCAAGCTTGCCTTCAATTTGGGAATGTGATTTACTTGAATCCTTCTCTGCCTCATTTATTTATTTATTTATTTATTTATTTTTAATTAATTTTTTTAATGTTTATTTATTTTTGAGAGACAGAGTGTGAGTGGGTGAGGGGCAGAGAGAGAGAGAGAGAGGAGACACAGAATCTGAAGCAGATTTCAGGCTCCGAGCTGTCAGCACAGAGCCTGACACAGGGCTCGAACCCACAAACTGCGAGATCATGACCTGAGCGAAGTCTGACGCTTAACCAACAGCCATCCGGGCGTCCCATTCTCTGACCTTTTAAAAAAATACATTCTAAAAATTGTGAAATGAGGTTCCTGTTATTTGACTATCCTCCATGAAGTATTAGCAAAAATAAGACAAGGAGAGGTGACTCTTCATCCGTTGTTCTCTGCTCAAGCCTCCCCCTTCCTGTGGCTTCCTCCAGTGGGTTGGTGGAGCACCATTTTCCTTTCCAGAAGGGTATTCCTTCTGGCCTGAGATTCTATTCTCCCCTTTAAGTGTGATGATGAGAATGATTCCTTCCACACCCTTAAAGGACTGTGCCTTCTGGATGAAAAAGACCCTTCTTTGCTGTCTTGAAATTCTCTTCTCCCATGGATGTCCATTCTGTCCCTTTTTACTTCCTCTGGCAGAAGGACAGATGCCTTTTGGGAAGTGAGCAATTCAATTTTGTCTATGCCATATATCAGCATCACACCAAAGGCTCCACAGAGCTTATCTCTGATTTCTTTGATCTTTTTCTACTATGAATATGACATGCCATTGTCTTTAACTTTATGTGCTCAATTGAGATTACCCCCTTGGACACTGTGTTTATAGATTAAGTGACTGTCTCTTATTGATCTTTAGTTATATGACCTTACTTCCTCCTTTTGTACATGTATTATCTTTTAGTCTCAGTGCTCTTTGGGGAGTTACCTGGACACACACATTCATTTTTGGTAGCCTATTAGAATCATTCCTTCTTTGAACTAAACTAGAGTTCAATTCAAATATGAACTCTCTGGGATATCTCTTATTCTTCTCAAAAACAGTAGATTATAAAGATTTAGACAGAGAGGCATAGCCAATCATCACCATCCAATTTGTCATTTATATAAGATTCTCTCACCTAAATAACCAGTAAATTGTTACATATGTCTCTAGTATCACCCTAGTTAAAAAACAAAATCCAATCAAGTAAATTTGAAGATCTAATTGGATTTATTAAGTAGTTCATGAACTGGACAACATCCCATCTAGCAAGTGGAGAGATGCTCAGAGTTGTACACAATAGAAGATTTTGTAGGCAAAAGAAAAGGATTGTTTTAGGCTAGGGTATTTTTTTTTTTTTTTGAGGGGAAAGGAAAAACAAGTGTTCTTTTAATCATGCAAATGACCTCACTACAGATAAGGAAATTTCAGATTGACTTTTTAAAAGGTCACATTCCTGAGAGAGGTTGAAACTGTAATTAAATCTTGGTTTGCTGTCATGGGGACAAATGACTCCACCTTGGGCTTATTGTTTCTTTTAAAATACCTCCTTACCCCAGAATTATCTTTTTTTTTTCCCCACTGAGAAAATTGAGACAAGGCTCAGAAATTCACACAGATTACACTGACAGAACCAGGTCTAGAATCCAGTCATTTATATCCACTGTATCCACCAGCCACCCCATTCAGAGGGGTTTAATAAATATTCTCAAGTCTCCAACAATTTATCTTATTTTTCCAATCAAGAGCCATGATGATGGCTTCCTGGGCCACTCAAATGACAGATTTTCGATCTCTTAATTGACAAAAACATCTCCCTGTTGATTCAGAATAGGACCTAGGTCCACACCTTTATCTTCAGAGCCACATTCTTCTGATGCCATCTATGGTTTTCTACTCACACCCTGCTTCCTTATTAAGTGTCTTCTTCATTTTTCCTATAATCTATCCATTCTGCTGTTTCCCCCCAGCCATCCAGGTTTGTATTATTGACTTCCCAACTCAACAGGTTGTCCCCTTGAACAGCAGTTCTTGAGATGATTATGTACAGGAAGTCTTTGAAGACTAAGTAGGGATTCCTCTTTCCACTTCCTTGCCTATGTGTCTCCTCTACATTTCTTTTCCAGTCACTTATGTAAAACAGCTAAAGTCGGGGAGTGATTGGGAGGATGTACACTTCATTTAATTCATGGGAGTTGGCACTGCATTTCTAGAGCCACTGCATTGGGTTTAAAAGCCCTCTTAGATGATCGTGACCCATTTGTGTGTAGCCGATTTAGTGATCGGTTCTGCTTTCTGGACTTTTTGTCTTCCGATTGAAAATGAGGTCATTGGACAAGATGTATTTGATATTCTGATGATTATGTGATTCTTTAGTTTTTTATCATCTCTGATGATAAAACAAACACTGCCTTATAATGTCTTTTGTATTACTGCAATGAACTCATTTTGTTGAAGTATACTTCACATACAATGAAATTTACTGTGAAATTTGATGAGATTTGACAGATGTGTGTGGTTATGTAACAAACATCATGGTCAAGGTGCAACACATTTCCATTATCCTCCCAAATACTGTCCATGTCTCTGTGCCATCATTCTCTTCCCCACAGCTGTAGACCACTGATGTATTTGCACTGCAAACCACTGATCTGTTGTCTGTCCCTTTAGGCTTCCTTCTTCTAGAATTTCATACAATGAAATCATATGGTATGTATAGTATAATATCCACAGGATACTACAGTGCGTGGCTTCTTTCACTTAGCACAATGCTTTTGAGATTCATCTAAGTCATTGCACATATTAATAATTTGTTTCTTTTTTATTACTGAGTATTAATCCATTATATGGATATACCACTTTCTTTATCTACTCACAAGTTGATGAACATTTGGGTGGTTTCCATTTTGGGGGTGATTATGAATAAAGCAACACTAAACGTTTGTGTGCAAATCTTTGTATAGACATATACTTTCAGTTTTCTTGGGAAATACCAGGAGTGGAATTCTAGGTTATACGGTAAGAATATGTTTAGTTAGCTTTGTGGGAAACTGCCAACCTTGTTCTCAAAGTGGTCGTATCATTTTACATTTTAACCAGTTGTTTATGAGTGTTAAGAGTTGCTCCACATTCTTGCCAACACTTTACATTTTCAGTCTTTAGGATTTTAGGAATTCTAGTGGGAGTAGTGGCATCTCCTTGTGGCTTTAATATGCATGTGCCTAATGATCAGTCGCATTGGTTATCTTTACATGTGCTTATTTTCCATCCATATGTCTTGCTCTCTTTTTTCTTATTTTCAGTGAAGTATATGTTCAAATATTTTGCCCATTACTTTAAAATGAAATTATTCTTGTCCTTGGTATTATCTTTCCTCAATACCACATTGCCTCGATTCATGTAACATCATAGTGAGTGTTGTAATCAGATACTGTGTGTTTTCTTGATTTATTCTTCCTTTTCAGAATTGTTTTGCAGTGTTACAATAAAAGTAACTAATACTTACTAGGTCCCAGACATTCTGCTAGTGCACTGCACGAATTTTTTCATTTAGTCCTCATAACAACATTATAAAATGCAGAGATTTATTATCATTCCCATTTTCCAGATGAAGAATTTGAGACTCAGAGGGACTAGTAAATTGGCCAACGTCATTCAATTAGTAAGTGGTAGATCCAGAATTATGAATCCAAGTCTGTATGTCTCCAGAGGCTGAGAATTCATGAACTAAGCTGCATTTATTACACCTCATTTACCTTCTTACAATTTTTTTCATTCACCATTAGAGTGTCAACTCAGGAACAATGACTTGTTAAATACATAATAGAGGCTAAATAAATATCTTGATAGCTTACTTCTCTCACAATGTTTAGAACAAGGCCTTGTGCCCACTTACAAAAACTTTGGACTGAATTAATTGAGATGTGGTCTGTGCTGTGCTGTGGTATTGTAGGGTAGGATCAGGCATATTTTCAATATTCCCATCATTTTGCAATCTTTGACACTCCAAAGCCTGGGTTGCAATGGGAGGCTTTGAAGCAGAGCTGAAAGGGCAGTAATGAAACTCTAATGCTAATAAAGTCCTGGGCCAGGGGCATTTGTGCCCTAGCAGAGTGTGATCTATATTTTCAGTGGCCTCCAATGCCCTTTTCAGCAGTCTCTTTACAGCTCATTGGTGGGTAATAAGTCTTGACCAGTATTGGTCTTTGACATAGGTAGTAAAATACAATCTAAAAAGCACCCAATGGAGTATAAAAGTCAGCATCAGGACAGTGGAGATGATTTCTGATGTAATATCTTTCCCATCTTGGATCACCAAGTACAAGATCCGGGGGGCAGGTATTTTGCTCACCAGGCTAAATTATTAATTGAAAAAAAAAACCTCTTACTGTTTCTTCGGGTATGAAAGTTTACAAATAATCCTCTTCCCAAAGTTCTTTTTAGTAGTTCTCTTCAAAATAAATAAAACTGTCTATTTATAGTTCACAGTGTCAGTTTATGGAATAACTGAAGAAAGTTGACTTGGTTGGTGAAGTTCTGAGAAAAATATAATTTAAGGAGATTTGGAGGTATTCAGGTTAGACTAAAGAAGAGAAGATCAAGGTGGGAGCATAATATCTCTGTTCAAAAATTTGAAATGGTCTTTTTGGTGGGTGATTAATGTCCTCTACCCCTCCCCCCCATCCAAAAAAATCACATATACCTGGAACCTTAGAATGTGAGTTTATTTGGAAATAGAATCTTTCCAGATGTAATTAAATTAAGATGAGGTTGTATTGGATTAAGGTGGGTTCTAAATCCAATGATTGGTGTCCTTATAAGAAAAGAAGAAGATACATAGAGATACACAAAGGGAAAAAAGCCATGTAAATACAGAGGCAGAGATTGAAGTGATATAGCCACCAGCCCAGAGATGCCAAGTATTGCCAGGAACCAGCAGAAGCTAGGAAGAGACAAGGGAGGATTCCTCTCAAGAGACTTCAGAGGGAGCACGGTCCTGCCAATACCCTGATTTTAGACTTCCATCTTCCAGAACTGTGAGATAATAAATTTCTGTAATTTTAAGCTATCTAGTTTCTGATTTGTTATGACAACCCTAAGAAACTCATAAAGTTCTGAAATAGAATTGACAAAACTCATTCTGGGTTTCTAGAAGTAAAGGCAAGGAGAAGAAAACTCCAGCTTTACCAACCATGGATAGTAGAATCAGCAGCCTTCTGAAGACATGACCATCCACCACTGGAAATACAGTGTAGACTGACTGCTCATCTACAAGGAATGTAGAAACATCATTCCTAGACTTGGCTGGATTTTGGGATAAATAGGCTGTGCAATACTTCCTGCAGTATTGTCTCAGGACATAAATAAATTTATCTTTAAAAAATATCAACCACAATTTCCCAAAAAGATTTACAAATAACTAAAACCCCTTGATTAGATCTCTTTATTAGTCTGAATTTCTCTGTATAAACCATGAAGTAATTTTCCTTTCTTGTAGAAAGCACATAAAATTAACCAGCTATTATTGTCATCTTCTCTTACAAATATACATACATATATATATATATATATATATATACACACACACATATCATGCAGTCTTACAAAGAAATCTTTTTGTGTAGAAATTATGCTTTTATGTTTTTACATGTTTCTATTATAGAATATGTTAACAATTGTCTCTCCTGCCTTAAATAGGAAATGAGTTCTGGTTTAGATATTGTCATTGCAGCAGCTTACGGTATTTTTGATTATTAGCCTCAATTCTTTACCCTTCTCTGTATCTCCACATTTTGTTGTGTATCTTTGCAGTTTCTACCTGAGGAAGCAGGGTGAGTTTGGGCTTAGCTATGTGACTTGTTTTAGTCAATAGGGCATTAGCAGATGTGCTACTGGTAGAGGTTTGACATATGCTTATGGATGGGCGTGCTATTTTGTGTTTCTGCCCCTTTATTAGGAAGAACAGGTATGGGATAGTCCCAAGGAGGATGATAGGCATGTGGAACTGACATGGACTTTACAGTGTGGATCCAAGACTGGCTGAACTCAACCTATATCATCCAAGACCCAAACAATGCACAGAAATAGGATGAAAACAAATGATGATTTTTTTAAGGCTATGGAGTTGTATTATACAGTATTACTCTGTCAATAGTTGCCTTCATCAATATACTAAGAGAATATACTGGATGTCATCATCATGACTCCATATTTTATTCCACCAAAGTATGTAGGAAAAGGGATCGGACAATCTCTTCCCACCCCACTTCACTTGAATTTAAATGCCTCCACTGGACTTGGCTGTTTTCCACAAGACAAACTCTTTCCGTCCACTTCACCAAATAAGTTAGGCTAGCTTGGGATTCAGAAATGGTGGCAAACATCACTATCTGTCTAAAAAGTATCCATTCTCTTTTCTTTCTTACTAAGAGATCCCCAACATTATTTAGAAGTGACAATGTACCAAATTAAAAATATCTCCCTTATTCCCTTATGACTCAGTTCTGTAAAACAGCCAACTTTTGAGTAGAAGGATGCAAGCCATTAGCTGAAGATAGTGAAACAATAGAGGAAGACTGACTCTCCTGATGGCATCGTGAATTTGCCATATTCCTCTGTTATCTCATGAGAAACAATTTGGTTAAGTCATTGTTGTCAAGTTTCTGTTATACATGGCTACACGCAACTCAAGCTAATATAGAATTTGATATTAGATGGAGAGGCCCAATAGTTATAGAATATAGAATGTACAATTGGCTGAGTGAAGGTGGCAGGCTATGGGCGGTGAACACCCAGATATTGCAAGCGGGCGATCATTGTTATTGGCAGAAAACCCTTTGGTCAAGTTGTCACCTGTAGTATATGGGATGTAGACAACATGTTGACTAAAGTTATTGAGGAATAATGCAGATTATTGGGATTTTCTGGTTAGTTCTTTCCTATGTTAGCAACATTTTATGAGTGGAATGAATTCGGGCTAGAGCTAGTCAGTCTGAAAGTAGATAATGAAGAATATATAGCTTTGCTAAGGAAGATTTTTTTCATATTATGGCTGGCAGTATAAATTGACCAAGAGTCTCATTTTATATTTAAAACCTTGTACTGTTGAAAAAATTCACTCTTGCACATCAAACATAAACAATTATAAACACTGCTATGAAGTAGTGGGCCTTAGTTTCTAGCCTTTCTCAAACACTTTTCATTAAGTATTTTCTGCTAAGAGGTAAGCTGACAGACAAGGACTGGTGTTCTTTTTAAAATTTATTTTGAGGGGGGAGAGAGAGAAAGAGAGAAAGAGAGAGAGAGAATCCCAAGCAGGCCCCACATTGTCAGTGCAGAGCCTGATGTGGGACTTGTATTCATGAACCACAAGATCATGACCTGAGCCTGAACTCATGAGCCACAAGATCACGACCTGAGCTGAAATTAAGAGTTGGATGATTAACTGACTGAGCCACCCAAGTACCTCACAAGGACTGGTGTTCTTAGGGAAGCTTATTTTCGATTGCCTCAAGGTAACTACTGGTCACTATATGACCAGTATATGGCTAAAGGGATAAGCAGAATTCAAAAGTCAATTGATAAAAGATATGAGTCTTCAGGTTAAAAGAGGAAGTTTAGGCAAGATTTCACCTATGTGTACCATGACATTGACTAAATTTTAGATAGAACTTAAAAAATTCAAGCTTGCTTCTTTATGTTCAACTCTTGTGGCTATACCTGGACCTCTAAACTCAACCCATGAGATGAAATTCACAACCCCCCTGAAGTTTCTAAAAGAGGCATTTTCTCTAACTCTCATTTTAGATGTTGCCTTGGAGTTTAACAGACTGAAGGTATCTTCCCCAGAAGTCGGATTTATAGTGAATGAGTAAGATTTGCCTGGATAGCAGAATGGAGTCCCATCCAATAGACTAAGCACATCCTAAAGTCCTTACTATTCTTATCTAAGAAACATGCTGGTTTCCCATATCTGCCCCCCCCCCTTTTTTTACCCAATGAGAATACTTGTTATTGTAATCTGATTCCTTTTCCATCATTGTATATTGTGTATTTGTGAGAGATAACTTGTCTTTTAGTCTTAAATATCAAGAAACCAAGAGAAGCCTCATTCTATCTAGGCAGAGATATCATACATCACCCAGAGATCTGGACTTTGAACAGGATTAAGAAACTGAGTGAGACTTTGGGCTTGTTTCCATGTGAGGGAGTCTATTTAACTTGGGGAGGGGTAGACTGTGTGAGACACTGCTACTTTCTTATCCTGCATTTGAACTTTAAGTGACAAAAATCCCCTGATATTGTTGGGGATGGCAATGTGTTTAGTTTAAAACCAAAACCTTACTTCCTCAGACTCCCTTTCGGATACGGATGACCCTATGTCTCTGTTCTAGCATCTAAGATGGAATGACTTAGAAGACATTCCAGGAAAGCTATTATGTTCCTGTTGGGGGGGGGGGGGAAGGATGATTTGGCCATCACACACATTTCCCCTTTTGTGTTTATCCCCAACTTCCTTCCTGGAACACATAACCAGTTTAGCTATCTTGTCACTATAGGATGAAAGGTGTACTAAAGGTTGTGAAAAAGAAAGATAAAAGGACATGAGTTCCTGGTAATGCCAAGGCACCTGTGTATACCACTTACTTCTCAGCTGCTTGTGACATCAGAAATATACCCCTCCCCTCAAAATAAAGTACATAAATGAAATAGAAACACCTATCTGCTTAAGCTATTTTCAAAATTCTCTTACATGGAGATAGATATAACCCTAATGGATAGGAATTTTTGGGTATTCAAACAAATACCTCTTCCTGACACAATGAAAATTTACATTAAATGTAGTAATTTAATTTACAATAGTAAATTAATGAGAAAGTGAAAAACAAACACAAAAACAATACCCAACACCTTTCAACTAATATTTCTCTCATGATGTTCCGATACATCCACTGCTTGCAATTAAATGAATTTAAGTATGATTTCCTCCAAGAAGCAGAGTGAAATCTCATTTTGACAGACCTTAAGCTGTCCACATAACCACTTTTATATTTCGTAGGCCCTACCAAGTTGATGTGTCTTTTAAGTGCAGAGAAAGGAAATAGCCTTGAGGCAGCATGCAGAGCAATTCCAAATTGACTACTCTTCCCCCGTTACCCAGTACACAGGGCATGTCTGCTTTGGATCCACAGAGCAGAGAACTGCTCTCTTTCCAGGACCGTATAAACCAGATATCCATTAAACTAGATAACGTTATCAGCGCAATAGGAAAAAGAGCATTCTTACATTCTTACTTTCTGAAGTCCAGATCTGTAATATCCAACATCCTTAAGCCTCCCTTTCCAGATCTCTTCTTAATCTCTTTAGGGTTCTCTAGGGCCACAGAGATGATAGCAAAATGTGGTGACTGATCTTCTGGCATGGTCAGAAACTTTTGCTGTACCACCTTTCTTAGAAAATCCCCCCAAAAGCTTTACAGTGGGGCCGTCTATAAACCATTGCTTATTGCAAATCTATAAAAATCAACTTCCAACATCCATCATGAATGATAGAATTCTCAGAAAAGAGGTTCTGTTTGTCATGCAATGAGGCTATGGAAACTAAGGAAGTTCTACAGAAACCAGAGACACTTGGCTGGCACTGTTGCTACTGTTGGGAAATTTTTCTTCTTCATAGAGTTTCCTAGAAAACAGACACCAAGTAAAGAGTCAGATAAAAGCAATTCAAATTTAACAGATGGAGATGATTATGTTTGGCTACAATGGATCTTTAACAAACAGTTGCTCTCATGACTTTACTTGGTGGGATTAATGTATGGAGTCAGATGGTTTTACATTTTCTTCCAGTGGTGTTTGGCTTTTCATTGCATTGTAAGTGAAACCAGGGCTCTACTCATACTTTTTTTTCCCACCCCAATTCACTGCTTTAAAAAGTGCATTGGATAATCTTCTACACCTAATTTCTATTCAAACATATTTGGCAGTGTCTATAAAGAGAAAATACTAGAGCTGAAAATATTATGCCCTACAGTCAGGACTTGCATGGAAACTTGGAAGTGTGTTAAAGAATAGGAGTCAAGAATCCCACACAGATTTACAGATTTATACTGCCTAGAAGATTTTAACAATATACGACTCCTTCCGACATTCAGAACACGTGGAGATCAGTTAATCTAGATGTGTCTGCAAATCTGTCCCTCTATTAAACAATGGGAGATAAAGGAAATGTACTCAATTCATCAAATGAAATTTATAAAAATTATGTAAATGGAGCAAAACTACTCTGGTTCAAAGGGAGAAACTGGGAAGTAAGACTTGGCCTTGCCTTGACTCCTGAAGCAGGCACAAGGTATTCTAGGAAAAACTAGTGTTCCAAGGATCACAATTTATAAATCACTGACTTATTCAAAGCATCTCACTTTACTGAGAAGGCATCTGAGACATATGGATGTCCAACACCTACATTGTACTTCTAATCATTTCATGGGCTTATGTGCTTCAGGATCAACACTGGAATTTGGCAGGCACTCATAACAGCCATCCTTCTTTATCATCTCCCCCACTTCCTTTAGGCAGTGGAGACCATGATGAGGAAGAAAGATAATCAAGTGTTAAAAGTGGATCAATATGGCAAGGAGAGAAGACATTTCCTGGGGCTGGGATTTTAGGGTCTCTGACAAGAAATAGGATACCTGTCATGGTGCACATGTATGACAGAATCTCTGGATGCATCTCTCTATGGATCTCTGGATAGCCTAGTCTGAAGTCAGCAGAAAGACCATTGTGAGGCCACCTCTGAGGCAGCTGAGAGCATCAGGACTTGACAGATAGTGCCATATGTTGTGAGCAGGATCCCCAAGTGGCAGAGGGAACAATGAGGTCAAGAGCCAAGGCTTAAGAACCAGACCCTTCTCATCCCACCTACCCACCCTGAATATTTATATGAGTCAAGAAGTAAGGACTCCTAAGATGATGAGATGAATTTTTTTCCTGCTTGACTGGGGACGTCTCAATGTTGGTTGGCTTGCAACCTCTTCCAGTGTTTCCTGGGTATAATCTGAAACTGGTTTCTGAACGTAGAGGGCAGGAGACACTGAAGAAAGAGGCAAGACACTCCAGGTTGGAAGGTGGTAGCTTTAATAAGCAAGGGAACTTACATGAGGCTTGTCTTGGGTGGTTGCAAGATGAGGAGATCTTTGCACCCATCTGCTAAATCTTTTAAGTTTATGTAGAGGACTTAGCTGGGTTCAGTTATGTATGCCACCACATGGTCTCAGCACCACATCACTATCTCAAGGCTATGTTATTGGGGCAGCTTCTGAATGTGGCGAAAGCAAGTGGATTCCAAGGACTCAGAAGAGGAACCTTGAGTTGCTGCAGTCCAGCTCACAGGTCAGCTGGTGGTCACATTCACTTGATGACTTTGCCCAGTGATCTTGGACCAATTTGAACAATGTTGTGGGGCAAATTCATAAACTATTACAATACAAGTGGCAAGAGAAATATAACAATTGTGAATCCTTAATCATTCTGATGTGGCCCTGTTTGGACTATCTTCTACTCAAAGGACAGAGACATTTTGTGTATGAGAGGTCACATAGGAAAAACTGTGGGACAAAGTAACTCTGTGTCTCCATGATAGATCACCATAAAGACAAAATGGATTTGTTTGCAGTATTTCTATTAAACAACGGGAGATAAAGGACATGTACTCCATCTTCTCCAAATATTCAGAAATTCACAGTGTTTAATGACACAGATAAGTTCTGGGGACAGGAGGAATGACAACAATGCAAAATCAGAGAAGCAAAGAACATGTGGCGGAAGTCGTTTGTTTTCTAAGCAATGAAGTCATTTATCTCCATCTAGCAATGTTATCTATTGATCCGTCATTTTCCTCTAGGGAAAAGGAGAAGCAATAATCCCTGGCCAAAGGGGAAAAGGACCCCAGGTGCACAACCTATCTTACTGGTGGTGGCAGGTGTGCTGGCCAGCAAGTTTCCCCAGCGGCTTTGAAAGGTGAGTGACTGGCAGAGGAGGGGACACCTCTCTAGTTTTATGCCAGTTTCTAGAGCTGCAGATTGTTACTGCCCAGGCAGAAACAGACAAAGATTCTTCATTCTAGCAGGAGCCTGCCACATGGCCACCCCTCGTGAGGGGTTCATGCCACCTAAGATTTTGTTAACACACATGTTCCCTTAGAGTGGTACCTTCTTTTCTTTCCTTTTTTGGCAGCAAAAGCATTTTGAAAGTTACAAATATATGAGAAACATAGAGATAAATAAAATGAACTCAGTTTTAGCCCCAGATTTATCGTCTTAGCATTTTGTCACATTCGCAGGTTTTTTTCAAGGAATATTTTACAGAAGCAGTTGGCCCCCGGCTTCCTCTCCCTGTCCCATTCTCTGCTCATCTTCCTTTCCCGGAGGCCGTCCTTGAACAATTTGTTGGATATCATATTCATGAGACTTTTATACTTTTATCTACTTAATGTATTTACTTCCAAATAGCATACATGCTTTTAAACCTTTTAAAATGATAAAATATTATATATAGCCACTCTGTAATTTAGTGTTTTTGTTTACCATTGTTTTCAATATGTGGTTATTGTCAATTATATGCAATTGATTGTATATGATTAAGATTGGTAACATAAGGATATAATTGTGCATCTAGCAATCTTGTTAATTGCTATTAACGTCAGTAGTTTATCTGTAGATATCTCTAGATCTTTCTTGGATTTGTTATAGAAATAATAATAAACTTGTAAATATTGACACTTTGTTCTTCTTTTTAAATTCTTATGCTTTCTTTTTCTTTTCTGTTGATTCATGGCATTGGCCATGACCACTGGCATAATGCTGAATCTAAGTGAGAATAGATGGCATCTTTAATTCTTTCTTGGCTTGGATGGTTTGAATGGCTAAAGACTTTCTTTTCCATTCTCAGTTTGCTTGCAGTTTTACCATGAGCAACTGTTGCATTATAGCAAATACTTTTTCCTCTACTGAGAAAATTATATGATTTTCCTCCTTTACTCTCTTAATGTGATACTAATAGATTTTCTGATGTTGAAACATGAATTTGACTTTTACTGTGGTGAATTATATTTAATAGCATTTTACTTTAAGGTTTTAATCTTTAACAGTTTCATTCAAAAATAGCAACAAAAATTCACAGTTCTTTAGAATAAATCATACAAATTAAGTAGGTCATTTGTGAAGAACATACAAAATATTTTTCGAGGCCATAAAAGAATACCTGAATATGTATAACAAAATCTTTGATTATAAGTGATGATCACATTTACATGGGATTAGTTACTTTCTTTTTATTTTGCTCTTAACTCATTCTATCTTTCATTTTTATACTTTCTGCAATAGTTTTTTTTTTTTTTTTTTAACCCAAGAGATATCATTCTGTTCTCTTCTGGCTTGATAAAGATTTATCTGCAACATTGCCTGGTCCTAGTGTTCTGGATCTTCTTTACAAAGTATTTTAAGCAGGTGTGAACTCTTAATTTAATAAACAAATCAATTTCTTTATTAATTTTTAAAATTTTGTTTCAGTATAGTTAACACATAACGTCACACTACTTTCAAGTGCACGATATGGTGTTGGATAAGTTTATATGTTATGCTATGTTTACCATAAGCTACCACCTGTCACCATACAATGCTATCACAGTGCCATTGACTATACTGATTCTCAGTTTATTTATTTTTTTAACGTTTATTTATTTTGAGAGAAAGGGAGAGAGAAAGAGAGGGCACAAGTGGGAGGGAGAGGGAGAGAGAATTCCAAGTAGGCTCCGCACTGTCAGTACAGAGCTCAGTGTGAAGCTCAGATTCACAAACTGCAAGATCATGGCCTGAGCTGAAATCAAGAGTCAGGTGCTTAACTGACTGAGCCACCCAGGTGCCTTGACTCTCAGTTTAGATGCATAAAGATGAGGAAAGGGTTTTATTAATCAATTTCTGTGTTATGTCTGACCACTTCAGGAAGATGATACAGGTCCCAGAGTTTAATCCATGGAATAAATGATGATAAATTACCTGAGAGGGACAAGGAGTCAGCTTGGTTTCTAATGTGTCTGTTAAAATAACTTTCTAGACGTTTTTTGCTTATTGTAATTCTACTTTTATAAGTTGGATTTCTTTATATATAATATATGGAATTAACAATTAAAATGTAAGCATTCTGCATATGGTGTATGTATAAAAATGCATACACATATAATCTTTGTTTAAAAATAAAACATGAAAAAATAAAAATGCAACAAGAAAGAAATAATAATTGTGCAGGGATATAGAGATGAAATGTACAGGTGGATTCTTGGCAGGAAGTAAGGAGAGCTGTATTCATATTGCAACTGGTTAGTATTTAGCGTTCTGACCTCTGGCTAAGTGACTTTTACTCTCTTAAACCCAGTTACTTCATCTGTAAATGAGAGGTTTGAAACACTGTTTGCGCTTTGTGGCATCCCGAGGTGTTCTGTGAAGTCTACCCAGGAACTGTCATTGTCGAGGATTCTAGGTGTATCCAACTCTCTTCAACCATGGATGCTTCCTATGTGTCAAGCTCCACTTTGCCTACTTTATAGGCAGTACATCAGTAAGTTTAATTTATTTTTCAAAACTCTACAGTTAGGTAGTGTGGCTGTCCACAATGTGCAGATGAGATAAGTAAGGCAGAGGGAGGCTGAGTAACTTTCTCAAGGTCACGTAACTGGTTAAGTGGTGGTGATGGGCGTCTGGTTCCAGGGCCTCTAATTCCAATCCCTATGCTGCACTGTTATTTGCCTTGTAAGATTTACCTTGAATAAACAGTCTTGTGCCTATAATATTACAAATATAGAACCATCAAAATCTCTAAGATTCATAGTTTCAATTGTGCAGGTTCATCATGGCAAGGAGGCCACAATCAATCCTGCAATGTAGGAAACTCTTCTGGCTCTGGTCCGATGGACATGCCTGGGACTCAGGAGGAGTTTGATCTTTTTCCTCTAGAGCAATGCAGTGCCTCTCGAGGCCATGAATATCTGTGTGTTACAGTATTCATTCTCATTTCTAACCATCCAATTGTACCGATCTCCCTGGTCTTGTTGGGAACTAGAGACACTGAAAAAGTAAGACAAAAATGAAAAAAAATGAGGCAGACAGAAAGTAATGGCTTTTTTGTCAGGCCATGTAAAGCTGAGTTTAAGTCTCAGCTTTGCCAACAAATGTTAGCTGTGTGACTTTGGGAAAGTTAATTAATCTTTTGATACCTCAACATTTTTCATCTAGAAAGAAGGAATAATAATGCCATTTACTTTATAAGGCTGTATGAACATTAAGAAACAGAATGCGTACAAAAGTCTCAACATAATACCTGGTATACCATCAATAATTAATAAATATTCTGTACTCTCTTTTTGCCTCTCACAGAGGAGACTGTGTGCCAGAGGCCTTATTTCCTTAATCTGCCATGTTGGAATCTGGAATTGACTGCATGACTCCTGCTAGACTATACTTCTTTAATTTTTTCCATGTTTATTATTTTTGAGAGAGAGAGAGAGCGAGCACACATGTCTGAGCAGGGGAGAAGCAGAGAAAGAGGGAGACAGAGGATCTGAAGCAGGCTCCATGCTGACAGCAGAGAGCCTGATGCAGGGCTTGAACTCACGAACTATGAGATCTGACCTGAGCTGAAGTCAGATGCTTAACCCACTGAGCTACCCAGGTGTCTTTCCTCCTTTAATTTTTGTGGCTTTTTGCCAGTCTTCTGAGTAAGCCAGGTATTTGTTTTCTTTGTTATCACATTTCCTTAGATTTCTCTTCAATATGGAATTATTAGAGAAAGTCAGATATTTGATCTTTTTGTTGTGTTCTCTTTCCTCAATTTCCTCCTTACCTCAACACTTTGTCTCAAATTTCTTGTTCCTTTTGAGCCATACAAGTTCCTTTGAATATAGCCTGAAAAGTCCAGTAGCTGGGAGCTGAACACCAATCTTGGTCTTTGGTGGGAAATGATCTAAGTGTGGTGGCATAACTCACATGTGGATACGTTCTGTATTATTTTACCTCTTTTGCCTAAAGGAGAAAATATGCTGAACAGAAAAATCAACCTTATTCTTTTTGATGGAAGATAAACTATGAGTTGGTTGAGAACCCATACTTATTTAGAACTTTTCCAAGGACAAAACACGACTGTTGTATTATGATTCCAGGATCTGAGCCTGAATACTTATGAAAATATGTATTCCAGAATTGATTGTCCCTTTGATTAAACTTATCTATGACATCACTTGTTTTTTTTAATTTAACTCATATTTGTTGATTGCCAACCTTGTTTCAGGTACCAGGAGAAACTGTGAGGAAGCATAAGTCAGGACTCCTCTCCTGAAGGACTTAGCTGTCCTCTGAGTATCAATAATGTACTCTAGAGTTCCTCCCATGGCACATACGATAGGGCAAACTTCATTAAACCGATAGATAATTAAGGAAACTTCACCAGAAGGAATCGTGGTGAGCTTTGAATACATTTAATTATAGATGTAAGATTAATTCAAAAGTGGATACATGAATGGAAGAAGAGAAAGCAAATGCTTGTTCAGAAATAAAGGGAATAATTCAGCTAAAAAATCAGAAGAGAAGGAAAAGAGAAGGAAAGAGAAGGATCAGAGTCAATTTTTTGACTCATCTCTTAATGATTGTTATATAGGTGACAGGTATAACTGGCAGTCAAAGGATATCATTTAAAGCTGATGCACCAAATAGTAAAACCCTAAGTATGGGGACTGAGGGCTTCTTCATAAAAGGTAGTCTAGAAAAGTAGTCACTAGAACAAAAATACAAAGTCTCTTAAAGATCAAAAGAAATAAGAATAAAAAAGAGCAAATAAGAAAACATAGTTAATTTGACCTAATATGTACAGTAGATATAATTTAACATGTTTGAGAACAAACATTTAAGTTGTATTAATGAGTATAAATTCTTTAAATAAATTTTTTTTAATGCTTATTTATTATTTTTGAGCGAGAGACAGAGAGCGAGTGGGGTTGGGGCAGAGAGAGAGAGGGAGACATAAAATCCGAAGCAGGCTCCAGGCTCTGAGCTGTCAGCACACAGCCTGATGTGGGGCTTGAACTCAGGGACTGCGAGATCATGACCTGAGCCCAAGTTGGAAGGTTGGTCTACTGAGCCACCAAGGAGCCACAATGAGTATAAATTCTTAACTCACCTCTTAAAAGAAAAAAATATATATATTTTTAAAATGTTTATTCATTTATTTTGAGAGAGATAGAGTGTGTGTGCATGCACATGAGTGGGGGAGGGAGAGAGAGAGAGGAAGAGAGAAAATCCCAAACAGACTCTGTGTTGTCAATGCAGAGCCCTACATGGGGCTCCATCTCACAAACCACAAGATCATGACCTGAGCCAAAATCAGGAGTGAGATGCTTAACAGACTGAGCCACCCAAGTGCCCCAGAAAAAGATTTTCAAATTGAATTACAAAGTAAAACCAAGTTCTATGCTATAAACAAAAGATGCACCTAACACAAAATTACTCAGGAAAAAAAAAAAGTAAATAAAGGCATGGGCCAATGTGTGTCAAGTAAATGCAAACAATAAGGAAATGGGGCTTGCAGTCTTGATGTCAGACAATGTAAAATTCAGGCCAAAAAGCATTATGATATAAAGAACACATGCGTAGGGTTAAAGACCACAGTGCAAAATGAGTCTATTACGTCATGAATACTATGCATCATTTAATACAGCATTTGCCTTCATAAAGCAGAAACTAGGGGAGCTGCATGAGTGAAAACGGACAGAAATGTACTAACAGCAGGAGATTTTAAGAAACTATTCTAAGTCTAAGACAGGCCAGGTGAACTAAAAAATAAGTAAAGCTATTGAAAGCCTGAGCAACGTGATTGATGCATTGCATGTGTTGTGTTGGATGTTGGAGCTGGTTCAGACAATACGAATGCATATGTGTCTCCCTCACTCTGTGTTCAATGACAGCACATGGTAACTTGAAATTGGCAAAGCGGGCAGTATTTATTCCACAGAAATTGGAAAACCCTATACATCAGCGCTTTTTGTTGTTGTTGTTTCTTCTTCTTAGGGCTACTTTACTAGCATTCCTATGGATATATATATATATATATCAACTTATGTTCCTCCGTAATATAAAATACCTCTTCTTCTCAAGTACAGATGGATCATTAAAAAAAGAATTGACTGTACATTAGCAACTAAGAAAACTAAAAATAAATTACAAAATCAGTGTCAAAACTATCCTTCTATCAAATTATTCTTGGGTAACAGGAAACATAAAACATAATTGCAATTAAAAATAATGGCAATTGAAATAGTATGTTAAAATTTGTAGGATATGATTGAATCAGTGATAAAGGACACGTTTATATGTTTATATACTTATGTCGATTAATAGTTTCATTCACAAAATGAATAAATAATAAAAATGAATTATATTAAATTTAAAAAGCTAGTAAAAGAAAAACAAATTAAATCCCCCAAAAAGAAGAAATAAGAGTAACAGAAAAGCTATCAAAATATTGTTTTTTTTAAAAAAGTAACGAAAATAGACAAACCACAAACTATTATAATGTTGAATAAGAGGAGAAAGCACACATAGACAGAATATAAAATGGTAAGAAATGAGAGGAAATGACAAATAATAAGAAATAGTTTGTATAACTCCATATAAATAAATTTGAAGACCCAGGATAACAAGAATATTTTGCTACATAGATAAAATTTATTAAAATTGACCCTAGTATTGATTGAAAGTTTAACTACACCAATTTCCATGAAAAGAGAAAAAATGTTATCAAACGAAAAACAGAAATAACAAAGTCTGTCTTCCAAAACACTACAGTCCCAGGTGGTTTCACAGGGTAATTGTACCAAAAATTCAAAGACTAGGTGATCCTAATGCTGTATTGATATTTTCAGAGTACAGAGAATTATTTATACAAAGGAAGTACAACATTGATACCAAAATCTGGTAAAGTTGCACCAAAGAGAAAACTATATACAACTCAATTTTCATTTTGAATTGCAATGGAAAGATATACAGACCTATTTGTAAAATAATATTATGCTACATAGGAAGTGAGACTTGTTTACAGAATAAATTAATGTGCTTCTTCTCTTGTCCTTTGTTTTATTTTGTTGCCATATTATTTTATTTCTACACATGCTATAATTCCACAATAATAACAATGTTATTGTTTTTGCTTTAAGGAATTAATTCAGTTTTGAATAATTAAGAAAATAAAGAAAAGCAGGTTTTTTTTTTATATTACTCATACATTTCTCAGTGTGCTTCCTATCTTCCCCTGGATATGATATCTTTTTTTAAAAATGTTTATTTTTGAGAGAGAGAGAGAGAAAGAGAGACAGTGGGGGAGGGGCAGAGAGAGAGGGAGACAGAGAATCCCAAGCAGGCTCCACATCTGTCAGTGCAGAGCCCAATGTGGGGCTTGAACTCATGAACTGTGAGATCATGACCTGAGCCAAAATCAGGGCTCAGATGCTTAACTGACTGAGCCACCCAGGCAGCCCAAGATCTGATTTCTTATTTGATGTCTTTACCCTACTGTCTGAGTAAATGCCTTTAATATTTCTTATGATGGTCTATTAGCAACAATTTAATTTGTTTTTGCTTATTTGAAAATACTTTTATTTTATCTTTTGTGGGTACAAAATTCTAGGGTTTTTTTTTGTCTTTCAGTAAATTAATAATGTCAAAACATGATCTTTTGTCCTCTGTTGTTTCTGATGAGAAATAAGCTATCATTCTTGTTGTCATTTGTTTGTCAATAACGTGTTTCATTTTCCTCAGACAAGCTTTTAGAAATTTTGTCTTGTGTTTAGCATTATGCTTTGTTAGTGTGGGTATATTTTAGATTTTCCCTCAGTTCTAAAGTGAATCTGTTCATCATTATATGCCTTTAACTCTGAGGCACAGGTCTTAAGAGGTTCCTCTGGGAAATTTGAGGTATTTCCCAAACCCCTCTCATGTGACATGATTCACTCCAAAACCTGTATCCATCTACTGAAGCCTCTACTCAGGTGTCTCCATTATTCAGGGGTTCTTTTCACTTTGGTCTCTCTGGTCTCCACCAAATACATACAGTTCAGGGTCTCCCAAAGATTGGAGCAGAATTCCTGTGCAGATTTTGGGGCTCCTTGAGGTTTTCTTATTCCTAGGACTTTCCTCTCAACTTTGTGCAACTTTGATAATCCCAAACTCCTCCTTGGATTCCTCAGACCAGCAAGACTGAGGCCATGTTTGAATCCCAGCTCTGCAATGTCTTGTGTACTGAGAATACTCTCTGGGGAAAAGCTGGATGAACGTGCATCTCAGAGGGACTGATTGCTTCCAATTTCTGCCCTTGGTGATTTCAAACAGTTATTGTCTAGTTTTTCCCATTGTTTATAGTTGTTATCCCTGGAAGGGTTAGTGTAAATCAAGTTACCTTCCCCTTTCCTGGAATCAGAAATTAGACTATAACATATTGAATAAAAATAATGTTATGAGTCCTAGTGATAGTCAAGGTGTGTGTGTGTGTGTGCGTGTGTGTGTGTGTGTGTGTGTGTGTGAGAGAGAGAGAGAGAGGGAAAGAAAGAAAGAAAGAAAAAAGAAGGAAAGAAAGAATGAAAGAAAGAAAAGTGTTTTTTCTCTTAATGAAGGTAATGAACAATTTAGAAAATCGCTACTTTTCAATTCCTTAATATAAAAATTGCATCAGGCACAGGCCATCAAAGGCAAAAGGCTGTCAGAGAACAGGATACATCTATGATGTTAAAGTCTACAGACTGGTTACTCATTACAGTGTTTGAAAAAAAAGACAAAAGGAAAATTAAAAAAGGAAAATGAATCAGATGTTAATGATGACAAAAAAAAATCATACAAGTTTATACTGTTCATAATATCAGAAAGCAGAAAATAAAGAGAAAGCAAATGTTATTCATGAAGGATTAGGAATCAGACCAATAACAGATTAAATCTCAGAACACACTATGTCAACACCTTTAAAATTTGAGAGAAAAAACCTGCACCTTGAATTTTATTTCAAGGCAAGTTCTCAAACAAACTGAAGAGCAAAATATAAAAACCATTTTGGACGTATGAGAATGCAGAAAATTTTTCTCCTAGACATTCTCTATGAAAAAGTATACTTTAGGGCATACTCCAGGGAAAAAAAAAGCAAAGGGACCATTAATCCTGGGGAAAGAATGACATTACAGACCAGAAGCAGTGTCAGTTAACTATTCCCCCAGTGAAGTGAAAGAGCTGAAAGGGAAAATGTGGTTTCCTCCTGACAAAGACTCAGAAAATTGCTCTTCTACCAATGAGCAGTTGATGGCTTAGAATTGCAAAGTCATAATAATGAAAATGTTGATTTTTTTGTTTTATGAGCTTTAGTCACATCCTCAATATGAAATATAGGCAGCTAAATATAGTCTCATATTAAAATATAAATACTTTAAACATTGAAAATATAAATGTAACACTGAAATGAAGAGTGCACAGTAGATGAGGGGATGGCAAAGGAAGATGGACCAGGCCAAGTGCCTCAGTTTTGGTGATAGGGCAGCAGTAGATACTCTCAAGTTGGTAAATACTGAAGAGATGACTAACTCTTTGTACAAATCCATAAGGTGAAGACTAGAAGAACCAAAAACTGCCTTGGCAGAGTTATCCCTGTGGAGTGGGGACAAGATTGAGGGAAAGGAAGATTGTTTCACTTTCTTTTTATTCTTTTGTTCAAAGTATTTTTGTTAATAAGGTCATGCATTATTTGTATTATTAAAAATAGACTATTTTAAAAAAGTAATTTTATTTATGGTTACCCAAACGCTGAGATACTATACAGCAATGAAAAGAATAAACTAGATCTACGTGTACATCATGACAGGGAAAGATAGCCATTGTCATTGCCTCATGAAATAAGCCATGTTGCAGAAGAGAACTGCATACTCCCAGTGTGTGAAAACAGCGCACATATGCATATGTGTGTGTATTTATATATTTCATATAATAAAAACATGTTGGATAAGAAAAAAATTAAACTCAAAGGTAAGAACTTTGAACCAAGTGGTTCTCCAGCAATTCCCATCAAATTATTAGCAGCCCTGCCATCAGGCTTCTTGCATCCTGAACCTAGCTTAGGTCCAGCTGAGATACTAACAGCAATTCTCACCGGAATCTCTCCTCCTTAATCTTCCATTTTCCTTCTGTTTCCACCCAAGCGCCCTGAGTTGCTCTGCGTGTGGTGACCTACTAGTCTACAGCTCTGCCAGCTTCATATAAATTTGAACCCTTATTTTGCCAAGTTTACTGAGCTATCTCAGAGCAACAATTAAATGTATTTTTGGTATAATTGTCCATGTGCCCATTGGGAATAATTGGGGTATTGGTTTAAAAGGTTCCCTTAGCTAAATAAGCTCACCTCTATAGGCTCTGGTTTCCTTCTGACAAACCAGGTGTCTGGGCTGGAACATTCCTCAGGTCCCTGCTGGCTCCTCTATCCTGTACCTCTAGACTCTTGGTTTGTGAATATCTTAAAAGGGTAATGAGTTTTTGAAGGACATGGTTTAAAAATGATGGAAAATGTGGCTGAGAGCAACTTTAAGCATTGCTAAAAAATTCTATCAGGAACTCTTCAAATGTCCTACAGGAGAAATAAAAGGACTCAGACACAGCATGTTGCATCCATACCAGAACACCACCACGAGGGGAAATACTTGGCTCTCCCGGCGCTTGTTCAAGCCGCATTAATTTGACAGCATGCACGAACTGTTGACTGCCTGCCGAAGTCTTCCATTGTCTGCGGCTCGTTGAGTGCACAACTGCTCTGATCGAGAGCAGTTCTGTGCCAGGCAGCTGCGGAACGAACAAGTTATACACAGCCAAAGAAACCTGAAGCCTCATCAGCTAATCGGTGGGTGCCTTGGGAGAGGAATTGAAGTGGAGGAAGGTGCATATAGAATGAGGAAGGTGATGATGGAAAGAAATAAGCTGACATTAAGAGGTGACAAAAGTCACGGGAAAAATGTGTGCCTTCTGGTTAGAAGCAAATGAAACACATTTGGATACAATCACGGAGTCCAGGGCCACGGAGAAAATGAATTTGGTAAGGGAAGGTGATGAGAGGCTTCTGGAAGGTGGGAGAGAGTTAATGAAGTTGTTTGGAAGTGCTTAATGATTATGCTGATTATAAAATACAAGAGACACCAGGGGAAACAGAAATCTAGGCTGGACGCATTGTACATTTTACATCCGTTTGCTGGTTGCTGGTTGCTGGTTGAGACAAGAAGTGACAGCATAAGCTTGAAAGACAAGGGTTTGGCTGTGTCTTACAGCAAAGATCCTGGATATAGTAAGAATATGCAGGAGTTGGGTGATGTGGCCAACGTCAATATTTCAGACTGTAGCTGGCCTTGTCTGGGGATTCTGACCCCCAGAGGCATTCTCTCTGGAAGGCAAATGCTTACATGCTCTGCCACTTAGGAAAAAGTCACCCTCGGGATCAATTTACTGTCCTGCTTGGTAAACATGCTTGTCTTCATGGGGCATCTGTAGGCTGTACCCTTCTGTCACCCGATCTGCCTTTTTCCCCATCATGAAGCCCCCAAATACGGAGATGATGGCCACACGAGGCATCTAAGGGATTGTCCAGTCCAATCTTTCCATTTTTCCAGGTAGGAGATTAGGCCCCCGAGGAGTTTGCCCCCAAACACTCAGCTAATTCGTGGGAGGGCTTGAACTTATTGGGGCTTTCCTTCTCTCAGGCTGGTGGTCTTTCCTACTTATGCTACCTCTCTTTAAAAGTCAGAGATATTATTTCAAACATCATCCATCTTCCCTTAATAATCATTTGTAATTTTTTTGGAATCCTTTTTTTGTTCTTGATTCATTCCATCAACACATAACAGAGTGACTACTATATGTTCTTAGGAGGCTTATCGGCCAGAAGAGGAGACAGACCATGAAAACAAACAAATGTCAGCGATGCCAGCCAGGCATAGGAACTATGAAGAAAATTAATGTGGGTTGAGGAGACACTATTTTCAACAAGCTTTGAAGATTCTGTGTGTGGCGGGGGGGGGGGGCAGTTTGAGCACACAGTTGAAAGATAGGAGGGAGGAAAACATGAATGTGTCTTAAGGATAGGCCTTCTCTAAGTTTTCTTTCATTGTTTTGTCCTGATGATCTCTTTTAAGAGGATGAGGGGTGTGAGGGCTGACGTACAGCATACTGAACCATAATAAACAAATCCGTATTTTCTCTATTCATAACTTTTCCTTCTTTTTCTCTAATTTCAAAACATATTTCCTCCCCCATTCAGCACTGACAGGCCAAGAGTGGAAATAGCTGCAGCTTCCTATTAGTTTTGATATTAGGCCATATCCTCCTGCTTATCGGGTGAAATAATCCATTTGGCCATTTATTGTGCGCTAGAGCCCGCACATAAGCCATTATCTTATTAACCTACTGTATTACCTCTTTTAATCTTCTCGACAACTGTGCATGAGAGGCTTTATTATATTCATATTACAGTGAGGAAACCAAGGCCCGTAGAAGTTAAATGACTCCAAGTATTGCGGTCGGTGAGTGGCAGAACTGAAGAAAGACCCAGATCTGGTGCAAACCAAAGCCCACGAACGTCCCACTGTACAGAAGCCCCCGAGTCTCCCTAAAGAGCACTTGGAGCCCCCAGACCTGAGTCAGTTGTCCTTCCTCAGGATTTCTATACCCTCTTGATTGAGTAAAGCAACCTGGCCTAATTAGTTGGTTTCTCAGAATAGGAGGGTAACTTCTAATTCATCCAGTGCCAATACCAGCTTATCTATGATGCCATTATCATCACCAAAGCAATTTTCAGTTTTGATTCCTAGTGCAATTTCCATTGTGTGAAATGCATTTTTTCTGTATTTCATTTGGGTCCCATTCCAGCTAGTCTAGACTGAACTAGCTTTTAAAGCCAACCTGGGCTCTTTGTTTTGATTTTTATTGTTTTGTAAACAGGGGTTAGGAGAAATACTCTTTCCAAATGAGCCCTGTTACTTTCCAAACTGAAATTTCTCAGTGGTGTGCTCAGGACAGGTTGGTTGATCACAGCCTATTTGGGAACTCTGAGTTTGGAATTGCCCTCAGGGTTTCTTCTGAGAGGCCACAATGGTGGTGCATGCTCGTTCGTTGTGATTTCAGAAGTAGTGCTAGTTGGATAAACAAATTTGGGTCCAAATAGTGTGGTTATAAACCAGTGAGCTAATTTTCTTGTGGGGTTTAGAAGCAGCTCTAAATCCAATTCTGAAAGAGGCTTCTCATAATGTTTTGTGGATTGAAAATATTGCTTATTCCCTTGTTGTGAATCTTTAATGTGAGTGTATAAATTCTAGTACGTTTCTGGATTGAAGAAAAATCAATCATTATTTTATTCAATTACCTCATGCACTTTTTTTTATCTTTGATAAAAGAATGATTAGGAAGGCAAATCAGTCTCCCAGAGCAATCGTCTGTAGTCTCCACAGGAAACATTGACTGACATCAGGAAATTCTGGCTGGGTCTCTGACCCAAAGATAAAAAGTTGGGGACTGGAGCTGCAGAAATGGCTGCTGGTGCAGTGATTTCTGGGCCAAAGTTCTGTGTGGGTTTAGCCTGTATATGAAGGACCAACATATAATTTCTCTTCAGGATAAATAAAACATATGATGAATTTCCTCAACATATGAGGAAACTAAGCCTATAAACAATGGCATTGAAATATGCAGATATAGTAATTCTAGTCAAGTCTATAGAATTTTACCTATTTTTTAATTGTTTATTTGTTTATTTATTTGACAGAGAGAGAGATCGATGGGCAGAGAGAGAGGGAGACTTAGAATCCTAAGCAGGTTCAGTGCCATCAGCGTAAAGCCCTATGCAGGGCTAGAACCCACAGACCATGAGATCAAGACCTGAGCTGAAATCAAGAGTCGGAGGCTTAAATGACAGAGCTACTCAGCCACCCACCCCAAACTTGATGTATTTTTAAAGTTAGTTTGCCCCCTCCCCATCCCGATACATTTATTCTTTACTGACTTATGTATGGACTTCACTTTGCAGAAAAGAGCGTGCACTTTAAAGTTAAGCTGCACTGTTACAGAGAACAGACTTTTTTCTCCACCCACGCTACATCCTCGGTAACTTTTCTTCATTCCTCTTTTCAGGAAAACAAACACACACTAAGAGGAAAAAATCTAACCCATTACATTGAAATTCAGGAGGAGAGCACAACACACCAGTTGTTAAGGAAATTGTTAAGGAAATCTTTGAGCCATTTGGTCCACAGTTTAAAAGGCTCTTCATGTCTTTCTGAACCTATTGTTCCAGGAGGGCCTCATCCTAACTGACAACAATTTCCAGATATAGAATAGACACTTGTGACTGTAACAAGCAAGTAAAATCACGCTCTAAAAATGAGGTGGGCATCACGGGAAGAATATTCAGCTGCTGAAATTTTGAATTGCCCTGTACTCTGGCTCTTAACATACAAAGATTCCAGTAGAAGTATGGATGCTTTTCCTTTTCCCTCCCTCCGTCCCTCCCTCCCTTCTTCTTATATGAACACCAGTTTTCTCATTTGTGTGTGTGTGTGTTTTACCAGTTTTCTCATTTGTAAAAGACAAGCAATACTGTATATACCACTTTTAAAAAAAAATTATGAAAGACAAAATACTTAGCATTGTCCTAGTACTTATCAGTAGTTCAATAAATTTAGCTTCCATTGCCTGGCTAATTAGTCACTTCTAATACATTTACTTACAAATAATATCTTAGATATAAATATTAAGTCTTCAAGCAAAAACAAAGGCAAAAAAATAAGATAAGCTTTTAGCCTCTCTACTTACTATACAACCTCCAGTTCCTCAGACAAGAGAGGGCATCTTCTTTCCATTCAGAATGGGTTAAAGCTGACTTTTAGTCGGACAAATATGGGCAAACATGAATTAAATAGAGTGCTTGGCAGTGGTTCGCACTTTTTAGTGTCCAACACGATCACTTGATGTGTTCGTGGAATATGAAAGCCTGCTGTCCAGCTCCCCAGGGAATCTGCTTCAGCACTATGTATAGTACAGCATGTCTAGCAGTGTGGAATCCAGGAATCTGCATTTTTCACAAGTCTCTCGGGATTTTCTTTTTTTTAATTTTTTTTAACGTTTATTCATTTCTGAGAGAGAAAGAGAGAGAGAGAGAGAGAGAGAACGTGAGAAGGACAGGGCAGAGAGACAAGGAGACACAGCATCTGAAGCAGGCTCCAGGCTTTGAGCTGTCAGCACAGAGCCCAATGTGGGGCTTTAACCCACGAACTGCGAGATCATGACCTGAGCCCAAGTTGGGCTCTTAAGTGACTGAGCCTCCCAGGCACCCCTCTCAGGATTTTCTATTGAAGAAAGTTCGCAGAAACTGGTTTGAGAGAATGAGGAGACAGAACATTGAATTTCATGGGTAAAAGGTAGAAGTAGAACCTCCCTTTTTAATCACCTTTTAGTGAAAAACATTTTGATATATCTGAATTTGTTTTTTTGCATAAATGGGTAGAATCTGATTATTAAAGCTTAGAATGAAACACATCTCACTCTTCACTAAGGTAATTTTATTTAAAAAAATGAATAGTCGGTCCTCTTAAGGACAAGTTGCACTAATTTTAATAATTACATTAATTTTTTTTCTGTCTGTGCACACAAGAAATTGAATGAGTGATTATCAGTCTAAATCTAGATACTAGAATAGAGTACAATATGTCTCCAAGGAGGCTACATTCTAATGATACGGAATAGGACCAAATGAGAGTACATATGTATAAAATTCCATTCCAGAAATTTCTAGCATGTATTTCAAATGTTGACACACTGGTTTTCCTATAGATCCACTGAAGGCAAACTGTTTACTTGGGATCATATTCCTTCTTCATCATCAGTCACTGGTTCTAGGGAATGGTTAAATTTAGCATTTATCCCAAAGACATGGGGTTGTCAGAAGGTATATCTGGACTTCATTCAGACTGAAATAGAGGAGGTCTGGAGATTACATAGAGAGCATGGGTTTGGAGCAGACTTAAGTTATTCTCTGTGGGGATGTGTACCTGTGCATGATTCCGGGTTGCCTCTTTTTCGAGAACAAATAAATGCCCTTGTGTCTATATGGGACAGTGGGTTATGTTAGGGGACGGTTTTGAAATTGTACTCTTGGGATATATTATTTCTCTCTCTCAAAAATCTGAAACGTATCTATATAAAACAAATCTAAACTCATTAAAACTTTAAATCAAGACATTTTTCAGTCATTACCTAGACCTTATCATTCCAAGTTTTTCTTCAACTGACATAACCTTTGCACCAGTTATACTCATTTTATCCTTCCTGTTTACTCATAGTCTTTTCACTGTCTCTAGGGCCCTCTTCTTCATGTCTATTGTTTTCTTTTTACTTTCAGTCTAACCCTACATTCCCTTTAAACCGTCCTCAATTTGTCCCTTCCTTACCTGGTCAACTCCCATGTATAATTCAAGGCAAAGTCATGTTTTCACTTTTTGTTTCTACCCTATAATTTGGGTTCCCAATATCCTCTGCAGCAGGAAGAATGAACAGGGACAGTGGAAAGATGAAACTGACATGAGAATTATCTCTGCCTGTAGCAGTAAGTACTGCTCATGACTTCCACTTCTCAAGATTCTTCATTACCTATAGACTTCATTCAAGTGTCTCCATTACCTATAGACTAACTCAGTAGTTCCCCAAAAGTGGCTGAATACTACAATCATCTGGGGAATTCTACAAAGTCAAGATACCTGTGCCCATCTTCAGTCATTCTGATTTAATTTGTGGTGTGTGGCTGATACATAATTCGCTTTTAAAGGCCCCCCAGTGATAATGATGGGCAGCCAGAGTGGAGAACTACTGGCTCTAACCAAACTATAAAGAGTTTAGAGTTTCTTCCCCATTCCTTTAAAATATAAGAAAGAAAGAAAGAAAGAAAGAAAGAAAGAAAGAAAGAAAAAGAAAGAAAGAGAAAAGAAAAAAGTAAAGCCTGCTATCTCTGCAGACACTGGGTGTTCTAGTGATAATCTGCCTGATCTTCAGAATTCTAAGAGAATAAATGTATGTTTTCATACATCACCAAGTTTATGGCAATTTGTTCCAGGAGCAATGGGAAACTAATACACTGATAAAACACATAATTAGGGAACAATGAACAAAAGTATAAATATATTTTTCTAGTATTTTTTTCCATCATACAGATTTAGAATTTCTTTTCACTTAATTCCTAACTTTGTTTTGATCTCAGCGTGTCTCAAAGGTAACTTTTTCTAATCTTGACAGATCAATTCCCCCTGTAGATACTTGAAGCACCATGGCCCTCACTGAAAGCACTTTTTCAAGTTCTAATTTTACCTTTATTGATGTGATCATTTCCCACAAGACTTTGGAGTCCATGAGGGTCAGGACCTTGGGTGCTTTGTTCATCATTTTTTTTTTTTCTCTCCAGGGTCTAGCAGAGAATCTGGAGAGTAGTGGACCTTCAATAAATATTTGTCAAAATGAACTGATGAATTTGGACAGACTCAGGTGGTGAATTCAGCTAAGGAAGCCAGAATCAGGTATGTGGGGATGAGACATGAAGTTATGGAAAAAGCAGTCTAGGAAGAAGATGATAGATCAAGGTACCAAGGTCAGTGTCAGGGTAGGAATGGAGGAGAGGAGGCTGAGCAGCGTGAGAGCACCATATGAGTGCACCACTAGGTTCCAGAAGCCCTCAATCCACCTTCACATTTGGACATGTGTGTGGAGTCCCAGGGAGTGTAAATGTAGGGTAAGAAATCTTTTTTTTTTTTTTAATTTCCTTCCTGATGTTTTCTTTGAAGAACTTAAAATTTTATGACTTCAGCATTTATAATTTCATAATTTTATTGGAACATTCAGTCAACCTTAGGTACATTATGATTAAAGGCATTTTTTAAGTTGAAATTCTTAAAAGCTGTTTTCTTGACACTTTCTCATATTTTTAAAAACTCAGAAATCATGATGGCCTTCCATTAGTGAGTGTCCTTCTGGGTAAGTTAAGCATTTTTCTAGACTTTTTCCTAAATTCTTACCAATTTTAAATGAGAATAGAAAATATAACACACATCCTCAAAATACTTACAACCCAAATCACCATCATCAGAATGATTCTGAAAGAGCATTTCTTCCTCATTTTTAGATGTAGTTAAAATGTTTGGTTCTTATTAGAACACTGCCTTTCTAGTTGATGAGTTTCTTTGCCAGAATGAGGGTATGGTAAGTATCAGCATTTATATATATATATATATATTAACAGTGCACTGTTCCGTAATTCAAAAGATTCAATTAAATGGACTATTATTGAACATCTCAGTCATGCCAAGAATTGTGCTAACCTTTATGAACTTGGGCATTGGTTGTGCCATATTGGCATTTCCAATAATTATAATAGCCGCTTATATTTAATTTTTTTCTTTTAACTCATCTTTTTTTCTTCCGTATATTTTTTTAGGTTTTTACAGCAACCTTGGCAGACTAGACACAAGAGTTAGATTTTGCTAATGACTAGTGTGTAGCCTAAGGCAAGCCGCTTAAATCTGAATCTCAGTTTCCTCACATGTCAAAGGAGGATAGTTGCATTTATCTTGTAGGGTTTTGTGACAATTGGAATTTAACCATACAAAGTGCCAAATTCCATGCTTGACATGCAGTAGGTAATCAATACATAGTGTCGTTAGTATCACTCCATTATTCTTTTTAAGGAAAATAAGTCTCACATAGGTTTAGTATGCCTTAATAAGGAATAGCTTTTTGGCACTCAGAAATGACTTCCTTAGACAGTATGGAGTTTCTTATTATGAGGCATATTTAGTCATAAATTTAATCACACATTGACAGGGCTGTGGTAGAGAAGATTATGGTGTTTACTAGTTAAAAAAAAATATTGAGTCCCAAATATCATCTTTATAATCCCTTCCAATCCTGAGTTTGTCTTAACTTGATTCAAGGCATTTTTCTAATAAGTGGTAAAGAATGTACCAGAAGCCATCTCCCGAAACTTTATCTGGTACAACATGCATTATACATACGAAAGAGCAGCAGAGGTATAAGGTTCTGTTTCTGTGGGGTATCATGAACTAGGATAGAACACTCAACTAAAAAAAAATCTTAAATAATAGGGTGCATTTGTGTGTTACATTTTTCTAAATCTTTTCTCATTTATCTTCAATATTATTTTGCTTTTTTAAAAAATATATTTATTTATTTTCAGAGAGAGAGAGGAAGAGAGAGAGGGAGCAGGGAGGGCCAGAGAGAGAGAGGAGAGAGAGAATCCCAAGCAGGCTCCACACTGTCAGAGCAGAGCCTGACGTGGGGCTTGAACCCATGAGCTGTGAGATGATGACCTAAGCTGAAACCAAGAGTCAGACGTTGAACCAACTGAGCCATCCAGGTGCTCCAATATGATTTTGCTTTTTAACATCCTGAACAACAGGTCAAGTAATTTACATGTATATTTTTCAGAAAAGAAAAAAATGGCATAGAATAATAGTTTGGAATGGTATAGACTAATGAAATGATTCATTAGTGACGAGATTATGAATTATAGATGGAATTAGGATGAAAATCTCCATCTCTCTCCTTTAGGCTACTGGCTGCTTCTTGCTTGTACAGAGAGTAATAGCAAATAGCTGGCAAGTGATACAGGTAACCTTTCAATCTGGGTCTTCTGAGTGTGGCTTCATTCTTCTTTTTGCTATACCACATCACTTCTGAGTATTCTTAAATGAATTCTTAAGCATTCTTAAATTAATGACAATGACAAGAAAGTATTCTTTCTTCAAAGAGGGGTTTAGTAAGTTAATATACAGAGAAAACTCTCTGAATATGCTACAGAGCAATTTAAACATAAGGTATTAAAAATTATTATTAGTATTGTTGTACTATTTTTGCAACTACCTGATTCATGTGGCACATCTTGGATTATTTATGCTTCTGGGATTCAATGTGCTTCTGGATCAAAATGCTCATCGTTTCTAATCAGTTGTAGATACATTCAGCCATTATTTCTTTGGATAATTTTTCTCCTACACTCTCATGATTCTCTGTTATTGCAAGATATTAGAAGCATATTGAAAGTTATTATATCTTCCAAATCTCTTAATCGCCTTCCTTTTTAAGTTTCTAATTTTCTGGGTTTTTTTGTGTGTGGCATATTTCATGTAATTTCTGCAAATGTACTTTCAGACCGGATTAAATCTTACCCCGGTAGGTATAAACCACTGACTCATGACTCAAAAACCCTACATGGAAATATCCAATTGGCTGAGCCTAGAACCCATGATCACCCTTTAACTGTCAGGAGTAGAACTAAGGATTAACTGGATGGTAAATTGAGCAATTATAGGGCATTCGTGAATCAAGACCTTGCCTCCCACTGAGACTGACAAAATGAGGGACTTTTTTTTTTTTCTAAAGAAGAAAGCTTGGATAATGGAAAGACAGAAAAAAATAAAATATGACTAGTTTACGAAGTCAGGTCTCCTGAGTTCACTGCCTGAGTTCTTCACAATGGGACTAAGGATTTTGTGTGTACACAGAACTGTGGTTGCAAAGTGTGCTCCGTAGAAGAGTAGACCCAATCGATGTTTTGTGGAATTTAAAAGTGTTCCATGGCCCTTATATGTTTTGGAAACACTTTAGCCTGTAGCTTATATTTGGAGCTCCGTAGATCACATTTCTATATGTCAGGTTCTGAGAAACCCCACAGTAAAGAAGCCCGCTTGATTCTGTTAACTGGGTCTGTCATATTTATTTAATCTCCAAAACATTTTTTATTTATGTAGCACTTGTTATCTTCCCTAGGACGGTCATTGAGAATTGCTGGACTAGAATAATAGCTCTGATTTAATAGGAGTAAGGAGGATGCCTTCCAGCAGCAAAGCTGGCACACCGGAGGTCATGTGTTGGAATGCCTCCTCCAGGAGCGAGCTCACTGGCAGGCAGAGGGTGGAGCTGGGTCCAATGTTCATGGATCTGGTTTGGCAACACAGTCCTCTGTTAGTGGCTTTAGTCTTGCGTGTCTGCTATCCCTTTCTTCCAGATAGCACACTGGCATCAGCCTTATAAATGGTCTCTGCATTTTGGCTTATTGGTGAGGCTCAGGCCATCCCCTTTGCAAATAACCTGGCCATGTCAGTGATCCACAAACACAGATGCATATCAGCATCACCTGGGTCATCTTGTTAAAAATATAAATTCTTCAGTTCCGCTACTGAGAGTCTCCATGAGGAGATCTGAGACAGGTTCTGGGCATCTGTGGGTATGTATCTCCCACCTATTAACCAAGGCTCGGCAAGGTTTATGCAGCTGTTCTGTCGATCAGCACCTGAGAGCCACTGGGAACATCACAACTTTTCCTCCTCTTTGACTTCCTTCATGTCCTTCCAAGGTTTCAGGCCATATTCCTCTGCTCATATAAAACTAATTTTACTAATTTTTTTCCAGTAAAATTTTATGAGCCATGGCAGTCAAACACTTTAGTAAGATCCCAACATACAGTTCATGATGCATTTTCTTCATTATTTTGGAAATGATAATTGCATGGCCATAAAGTTTGTTGAATATAATTTGTTTGGAGTAATCTTGTGTAATTTATATCTGATGGTTCCTCTGTCTTTTCAGGGTTTGTTGATTTATTTATTTCCTTTCTAGTTATAGTGTAGCAGAACAATTCAAGCTACCTTCCGATTTATTAAGTTGTGACTTCTTGGATACCATTTTATTTTGGACAAAGCTTTAATTATTACCATTATTATTCTATTTTGTCTTAATTAAATAATCCCAAGTATTTTAGCATGAACATGAGCTAATTCCTACAATATTCTCTGCACTGTTTCGTAGCATTATTATTTTTTGTCTTTAATTACTCCCCACTCCGGCTATACCAACACTTCTATTGCTTAAAATAAAATTAACTCAAAATATTATTTTACTTAAATTTAAAAGATGGGTTTAATATTTCAGACATTTTCAAGGTTATGTCTGAGGTAATAAAATTGCTCCATAATGTAAAGTGTTATCATTAACTTTTCAATGCACTTTCTCATGAAAACTTTTCAGATCTTAAAATAATCATATAGTGACATAGGGGAGATAATGTCATCTCTATAGAAAAGATAAGGCTACTTCAGGTGGGGGGAAATTAAATTAATTGGAGATCATACATAGCCAGAGAAAGAACTTAGAGCTCCTTACATCTAGTTCAGAACTCTGTCTGAAATCATTGGCCTGAATTGGTGCCCCCAGGCTGACTTTACAGAGGAAAGGCCCTCTAACCCATTGATAGCAGAACATTCTGCTTAAGAATTCCTTCTGTATGGGAAGGACACTGTTTCTTATTCTTGTAATACAAGGTATGTATCACAGAGAAACAGAAGGAAAACAATATGTAATTGAGTAGCTAGGAGAGGAAGTTAGTTGATAACGATGATTGGATCAATTTTAAAATCACCCTGGAATGTAAAAATGAGAATCAACTCTGTCATAATTCAACTCATTAAAATAAAGACTTACAGGTATCACAGATTGCCATTAGTTGAATTCATAACGTTATGAATCCCCTTATGGGAAGCAAAACATGTAAGAGAATCTCAGGGCTACAATTAAAAGCTACTGCGTCATTTCTCTACAATCCATTCTATATCCTCCTCACCCTCAGCAACCATCTCTGCTGCCTTCTGTGTGTTACTGATATTGTGACTCACAGCCTCCCATACGAAGCATCTAAGCCCCTGTCCCCAACAGAAAGAGGGCCCTGAGCTCCAGTATTGGGCCATGGGTACTATACATATTCATTTACAGTTACAATTGAGAAAAGCAGTACCAAGAGTTGCCCAAGTAGCTCACTTAGATTTTACCTGTTTTCTTCCTTGCCTTTGTAGTGTATATATTATATCATCAACCCTCCCTCTTCCTCATAATCCAGGTCAGTTACTCTTGCTAACACAGCTATTTCTCTTCTTGCCTCTAGGTCTTAGATACAAGAGGCTCTAAGTGCCTGGCCAGCAGCTCTAGCTTATAATTCCATGGTGCCCTTGTTTTGTGTCTACTAGAAGTGTGTCCCCTTTGATTACCACGGTTTCTACCTGAAGAATCTAGAGTTGTGGGAACAAGAAGTATGTAGTCTTTCAGCAGAATATTGAGAATAACGGTGAGTGGGGTGATTCCTGCTCCCACTTTTGGTTTTTGGACTCCTTGCCCTCTCTCTACTAAGGACACAGAACCATAATAAGATCTGTGAATCAGCACATATACTGCATCCCAGATGAGGGCACTATTTTTGTGTGTACTACCTCCAACCCCTGGAACACGTCAGCTATGACCTGAACTGAAATCAGGAGTTGGACACTTAGCCGACTTGCATCCCAGGCTTGTCTTCCATTTTAATAACATTTTTGTGATCCTCCATATATCTTTCTTCTTTTTCTTCTCTTGCCTGTGTGTGTTTTAGCTTTCTTTAATGCACTGGATTTAAATTTTAATTCAGTTCTATTATTTCTTGTCAATTTGTAATTTTTCTTCCTTTCTCAGATAATTTTTGTCTTTTTCTCAGTTTCCCATCTGAGTTTAATAAATTTCATTAAATTTGTTCTTTTTCCATATGTATCAGGTTTTTTTCTGGTTTTTAAATTTTTGACTATAGTTTTCTTTTTCTTTTTTTAAAAATAGATATGTGTCTCTGAATGTTTGAGGATATTTAGTTCAGTTTGGAGTGCCATATTACATTATTTTGCTTCAGAGTTATTTTTACAGGGAGAATATTTATGAAATAATATGTTGCAATTTCACATTTTTATTATGTTTTTTTTAATATGAAATTTATTGTCAAATTGGTTTCCATACAACACCCAGTGCTCATCCCAACAGGTGCCCTCCTCAATACCCATCACTCACCCTCCCCGCTCTCCCACACCCCCCATCAACCTTCAGTTTATTCTCAGTTTTTAAGAGTCTCTTATGGTTTGGCTCCCTCCCTCTCTAACTTTTTTTTTTTCCTTCCTCTCCCCCATGGTCTTTTGTTAAGTTTCTCAGGATCCACATAAGAGTGAAAACATATGGTATTTGTCTTTCTCTGTATGACTTATTTCACTTAGCATAACACTCTCCAGTTCCATCCACGTTGCTACAAAAAGCCATATTTCATTCTTTCTCATTGCCACATAGTATTCCATTGTGTACATAAACTACAATTTCTTTATCCATTCATCAGTTGATGGACATTTAGGCTCTTTCCATAATTTGGCTATTGTTGAAAGTGCTACTATAAACATTGGGGTACAAGTGCCCTTATGCATCAGCACTCCTGTATGTTTTTATTATGTTAAATTATGAAAGGTGGGGCACCTGTGTGGCTCAGTCAGTTAAGTGTCCAACTCTTGGTTTTGGCTGAGGTCATGATCTCACAGTTTGTGGAATCAAGCCCCAAGTCAGGTTCTGGACTGACAGTGCAGGTCCTGCTTGGGATTCTCTCTTCTGCCCTTCCCCTGCTTGCTTGTACATGCTCTCTCTCTCTCTCTCTCTCTCAAAATAAATAAACTTTTAAAAATGTAAATAAATAAATAAATAAATAGTGAAAGCTAGGAGAGACACTACACAAAAATGGGAGTAGAGCATCCATTCATCTTATCTATACCTCCTGCATGTATTTGAGGTTTTATTTTTTAAAAAAAGCCCACATCTAATTTATCCATTGTCCACTTATATTATGACTGACTGAGCAAATAAATTAATGAATTAATGGTAGAATGCCTTCAGTCAGGGTTCCTCTCTGAATCAGAATTGGAACTCTTCTCTCAAGTAGAAAGCTCTCAAGTCAATAACCTACATTCCACCTTGAGGAAGTAGGAAAAGAAAGCAAAGTAGACCTAATCTAGTGGAAGAAAGAACACAATGAAAGATTAGAATGGAGGTATATAAAAAATAGCATAAAAAGTACAGTAGATAAAAATCAATAAAACCAGAAGTTCACTCTTTTAAAAGTTCAACAAAATTGTCAAGCTTTTAGATAGACTGACATAGAAGAAAAGAGAGAAGATGCAAATAACTCCATTTTTATTGTTCAACTCATCTTTCATTTAAACATAGGGATAATGTTGCCAATTATACAAGGTTCTTATTAAATTCTTTACATCAAACAAACAAACAAACAAACAATTCTTACTACCTAGAATAGAGAGTTCAATGAAGACCAGGTTTTTCGATGGGGACCCCAAAAATGGCACCTTTTATTAGTAGGGTTAAACAAGTCATAGACTGAAGTCATTTAGATCTTACTTAACAAAGCTTAAAAGCAAGCTGTGAAAGGATTAAGCTAACAACTTGTTTGCCAAAATAAAGTTTGACAATGTGTAAAGGAATACAACAAAATAATGAAAAGCTGACATTGTAATATTCACAGTATTCTGCATCCAATCAGCAAATTTGAGATATGCAAAAGAAATAGGAAAATATGACAAATTATCAGGGAAAAAATCTGATTAATGGAAACAATCCCAGAAAAGGCAGAAATAATGGAATTAACAGACAGGGCTTTAAAATAGATGTTATGAATATATACAAAGAGTTAGAAGAAAATCGATATAAAATAAATATTTTCTCTGATTGTGTGCATTGTTTTTTCACTTTCTTGGTACTGTCTTTTGATGGACAAAAGCTTTTCATTTTGATGAAATAACATTTATCTGTTATTTTTTCTTTTGTTGCTCCTGTTTTGGTGTCATGTCTAGGAATCCATTGCCAAATCCAAAGTCGGGAAGATTTACTGCTATGCTTTCTTCTAAGAGTTTCATGGTTTAGCTCTTATATGACCTAAAGGCCATTGAATATTTTGAGTTAATTTTTGTATATGATGTGAGGAGGATGCCAAACATCATTCTGTTGATGTGGAAATTCAGTTGTCCCAGAAATATCTGTTGAAGAGACTTTCTTTCCGCATTGAATGGACTTGGCACACTGGTCAAAATCAATTGCCTATATATTTATGAGTTTATTTCTGGATTCTCCATTCTATTCCATTGGTCCATATGTCTACTTTTATGCCATTACCACATGGTTTTGATTACTCTAGCTTTGAGGTAACTTTTGAAATAAGAAATTGTGAGTCTTTCAGCTTTGTTCTTCTTTTTCAATATTGTTTTGGCTATGCAGGGCCTTTTGCAATTATGTATGAATTTGAAGATTGGCTTTTCTATTTCTGCAAAAAAGGCCCCTGGAATTTTGATAGTGAGTATGGTGAATTGGTCGAACTCTGAGAGCTGTTCAATTTACTGTTCTCAAGCAATTGCTCTATCCTCAGAGTTGTGGAGCTTTACTTTGGGTACAGCTTGGTATTTAGACAAAGATTCAGGATAAACCCTATTGATATTTCTATCCTTTTGGGAATTCTTTTTTTTTTAAGTTTATTTATTTATTTTGAGAGAGAGAGAGAGAGTGTGTGTGGGGAGGGTAAGGGCAGAAAGAAAGAGGGAGAGAGAAAATCCCAAGCAGGTTCTGGGTTGTCACTGCAGAGCCTGATGCGTAGCTCGATCCCACAAAATGTGAGATCATGACATAAGCTGAAATCAAGAGTCAAAGCTTAACTGACTGAGCCACCCAGGTGCCCCCCCACATTTGGAATTCTTATCCTACATATGTATCTGTATTCCAGTATTTTAGCTCACAGTTATCAGCTGAATCCACCTCCCGAACTCTGACATTTGTTTTTTTCAACTCAGTGTGCCTGCCAGTGTGTGCTTAGTTCTGCATCTTTGAGCTGCGGCACAGAAAGTTCCTCCTGGCAGAAAGCTGGAGCCATCATAGGGTTCACCTCATTTGTTTCTTTTGTCTCAGGGATCACAGCCCTACACTGCCTGTTGTCTGATATTTTAAAAATGGATGTTTCATACATTCTGCCCCATTTTCTTTTTTTTGTTTTGGTTTGTTTTTTGTTTTGTTTTGTTTTCTTTTAATGACCAGAGAGCAAATCTGGTTCTGGTTACTTCATTAGGGCTGCAAGCATATGAGTTCATTTTTGATACATAACTATGCAATTTCTGTCTTGTTTTCTGATTTGTGATTTATTCTTTATACTTTTATAATGGTAACAGCCTAAAAGGTTCTTGACAATAAAGATTATGTCTTATTCATCACTTTTTTCCCAGTGCCTAGTAGAGGGCTTGACAAAAGTTATGTTTCCAATGAATATTTGCTGAATCTTTAAATCAGATATTTTACCTGCCACACACATATAATATTTTATTCTTCTTAATTGTATTATTTTGTGCTTATCTCCTTGAACCCAAGTTTGGTAGCATATGGGTTTAATCTGATGTGTAAGACAGACTTTCTGTTCTTGTTAACAAGCCTTGTGTTTTAATGTTGATTTTTCCACAATTGGCAGCAACTTAGGAAAGTCATAATCATCTGTTTTTTCCCTGTATATATATGGAAAGATAGAATCCCTGCACTGCTTACCACCCAAGGCTGCTAAAATTCAGAACTGAAAGTGATGATGGATATGACTTCCCTTTGAGGAGTCATATACAGAAAATTATAACCTCACTGAATCTTGAACCCTATGCATTGATTTTGTCATCTTCCACATCCATTCTATTGCAGAATGTTGATGAGCTCCCTACACATGTTAAGTGCTCAATAAATGTTGGATGAATTTGAACGTATACATGTTTCATATCACTGAACTTCAAACGATTTTCCATCTTTCGTCTTATTGGTGATAATAATGCAGCAAGTAATACCTACATGAATTTCCAGAGCAATAGAGGGAAATTGTGGGAACATAGACACCTACTTAGATTCAGTTCCTAAAACAAAGTCAACAGCAGTGTGCACCAAAAGAACTTAGCACATTATTATTTTTGTTCCATTTGTTTTGTTTTTTGTGGAAAGCATTTGTCATTAAGGGCACTGCACAATCGGCCGTATTATTCCTATCCCTAAATGAAGGATGTGTCAAACAATGAAAGTCAATACTGTGAAGGTAGACAAGCCTTTACAATTAAGCTATTTAGGCCAAGTCAGAGGAAGTAAGAGTATCCAAAGGGAAGAGCAATTAGATCCAATGTGGGAGGCGTGTGCTTGAGAGACAAAGCTGAAATGGCAAAGACTGTCAAGGTGAACTGCTCAGAAATGTCTGATGGAGTATAAATGTTTCTTATTTTACCCAAAAGGGTATTTCCAAATTGCTGACTTGACACCTTTCTCTTCTTTGTTGGAACATTTCAATGACTCTTACTTTTTAACCTATGCACAGTTCCCTGGAAACTTTGTACCCTATTGACTTTTATCAACCTTCCACCTGGTACTATGGGGACATTTATCAAATGCCTGCTGTTGCAGAAATTGCTTTTGAATTGTAGCAGGTCATCGCTAGGAGGGGCTTTGGAGGAGAAGTAGTCCTGACTGCACATTTTCAGTTAAGGAAATAGATGCCTAGGAAAGGATTCTGGCTTCCGTAATGTCTTAGAGATAGTAACACAAGGATGACCTTGTGTTTCTGCCGGATTACACTACACTTTTTGTGATACAGGATGATATGGGGTTGGCTATGCAAACACAGACATTACTTTCTTAACTTTCTCTTTTCTTCTTTGCTTACTTCCTCTTTTCTTCCTTCTTTCCAGTATTTATGTCCATAGCGTTTACCAGTTTTCAAGTTTATGAGAATGTTTTATGTGTGTGTGTTAAACCCATTACTGAATTTTTGTGATGTCATTATAAGTAACTGTTTTAAAAATGGGAAGGTAAAAATTGTCATCCAATTTAGTGTCTGCTTTCTTTCCCCCCCCTTTTTTTCCACTAGGATGGAGCAAGCCTGTGAATCGAAATCTCATAATGGATGTCTAAAGGACCAGGTTAGTCGAAAACTGAAGTGCCCTTTTCTATTTTCAAATTCACTTTACTTTGATATCAAATGAAGCCCATTTGGTGTAGAAAATTAAAGTAGCTGCATTTTTCCTCAGCCCAGAGAAATCTTTTATTTCCCTCTAACCCTTTTCCATTTTTCATGACAGCCACAGCATTTTCTTCTCTGAAACACAAACAAGTCAATGTAAGCATGACTGCCATGCTAAAATGATTATGGGATAATTTGTGTTTGCCAGACCAAACAAAATCAATCACCATTGTTTAGAGGCCTACAACATTAAATGGCTAGGAGAGGGTATTTCTGGACTTTCATAAAATAGGTTTTTCAAACACAGATAAGAGAGGAGACCATCGGATACTCTCAGGTGTGGTTTGTAATTTTCAAATTCGCAGAAAAAATATCACTTGTACATATGGTGACTCAACTCCACCAGATTAACTCAAATTAAAGGCAGTCTGGCACCACGATGTCTCATACTTGAAATGATTGTCTCAGTTATAGGCTCCCAATGGGAAAGAATATAGAATGAATGTTTATGTAAAACTTGAAATAACCATTTGAGAAACATGACTTGCAGGCCTATAAGGATGGATGGAAGGTGACTTCACAACGAAACGGAAATCAAAATTGACAGAAACAAGTATACACTGTGTCTGTAGCCATTTGTTTCTGAGTATACTCAATACATATTGTTTGAGGGATGAGGTTTTCTGTTTGTTTGTTTGTTTGTTTGGATTATTTCCCTCCTCTATCCCAGTTGTATGCTCTTTTACAGACCATATAGGCCATAGCTCTCTCTCTCCCTCTTGTCTGAGAGTTTCTAAGAATCTACTTTCTCCCAGGGCTGGTGTCAACCTGCCAAAAACTGCTAAAGAAAATTTGGTCATAGTTTTGAACTAGTTGGGATTAGCTGATATGAGCATTTAAGGATTAAGATAGATTCTTCAGCTGGCAGAACAAGCTGAGTTCTTTTTGAAACTCTTCTGGAAAAGTAGATGGAAATTTCTAGCCCAGCTGTCTACAGCTCCCACCATTTTCCCCTCTTTCTCAATTACTTTTGACATTCCCATGAAATGTGGTTTTATATTATTTTGTGGCTTGAGAAATCTTAAAAGCAAAAAAAATTAAAAAATTAAAAAAAACCCTCTTAGTTCAGGTTACCTCAAAGCAGATCCTGAGATGGATATTTTTGTTTTAGTAAGTTACTGAGTGTGTGTTCTTGGGTAGAAAACCTATAAGTGAAGGAAGGAGGAGGGCTGGAGAAGAAGATGGGTATCAATGTGGGTTCCCCTGAAGTCAAGCTTTAGCTTGTTTCCACAAGAAGTTCTGAAGAGAAATCACACCACTTATTATTCTGCCTTGAGGAAAGAGGGCTGGCTTTTATACCCTAGTATCAGTAGGGATGTTGGCTGCAGACAGCCATCCTTAGACCCTTGGAGGATGTATAGTCTCCCAGCATCGCTCTTTGAGGTGGAAACTCTCATTGGCTGAAGGTTAATTCTGTGGGAAGGGTGCAGCTGTGATTGGTTAGCAGATAGCACTCATTGTAGCTGGAAAATACGTTCACTAGCCCAGTGAAGAGGCTCTGGGAAGGAGTGCAACACCGTCCACTAACTGATCGATACATATAACACCCCATCATTTCTTTTCATAACTACGTGATGCTTTGTATCATGGTATTTCTTTGGATGGATGCATTCCATTTTACTGATCTACCCTCCTATTGATAAATGGCTTCCACTCTTTCTGAATTATCGACCCCAAATGTTATTAAGGCATGCATCATCTTGCCATATGTATTCATGAATAGGCTACAGTCATAGATGCTAAAGTAATGGATCAAAAGGTGTGTGAGTTGGTAATTTATTTTTCTTTTTCCAAGTTGCCTTTTATAAAAGTGTTTTGCCAGTTTATACCAGCACTGTAGAAAATAATCTTTTCTCCATATCCTCATTAGAAGATATCACCAAACTTTGTGATGTTTATCAATCAAATGAAAAATGTCCAGGCTATTTTGCAAAGATGAATTTTCTCTGGCTGGACTTTTCTCATACATCCCCAGAATTTCCCAATTAATTCCTTATCCTTGAATCTCTGATGAAGATTCTTTAAAGAAAGCTTCTCTGACCTCCAGGCTAATTCAGATGACCCCATTAACATTCATAGAGCACCATGTATTTTCTTTACCATATCTCATACATGTTTGCATTTACATATTTGTGTCTTATGTAAAAACAACTCCCCCCCACCCCTCAGCTGGATAGTGAGTTCTATTAAGGTAGGGACTATGTTTCCCTTGTTTAAATATGCATCGCTAACAGACCCACATAGACTATAATAAATATCTGTGAAATGAATGAGAAAGTAAGTGAATAAGTCACATTACTAAAAGTTAAATTGGGATCTACCAGATCATAGCGCTCAAGTTCCTGATCATATCTTGGTCAGCTTCTTCCATTACTCAGTGGATCTCACTGTTCTCTCAGTGACAAAGTTATCTAGCTTTTAGTGATTTTGATTTTCCATAATGGCTCTGCTTTGGGGACAACACACCATTTGAAACCACCCTGGGGAATTATGTTCCATGGCTTCCTGGACAGAATTCAGGTAGCGGTACCCTCTGAATAAGGGAGTATTCTAAAGTAGATTTCATACTTCTTATACTTATCTAGGAAATACTTGCCCTGTTTCAATGTCTGGGGAGAACGATGACTCAGTGTTGACTGAAATTATTTTGACATCATTAATTATTTAATCAACAAAAAAGAGATGCAAAAGAATACACATGCAATCTGCATCATGGTCTAATGATATCCCCCTGGTTTCTCATGGAGTTGCTGCTGAAGCCTCAGCTTCATTCAGTTAGGGATGTGTCTCATCAGAAAATTTCAGAATTAGAGTTTCCTGTATTTTGTTCATTTTTAGGTTTGAGGGTAGCATAGAAATCAGTCCATATCACTCAGACCTAACACCCATAGGTGGGGCCATAATTTTTGACTGCCTCATAATTAATGTGACCTGGTTACTTCTGAGATGATTTATTGTTGCACCATTGGGTTCCTCAATTTTGCAGGACAGTGGGTCAGACTCTGTTCTACCATAATCCTCTCTTTGACAGGGAATGCATGGGTGGGAAGGAGAGGAACATGGGTTCCTACAGTCTAGAATAGATCTCAGTGGTGTGAAAATGCTACCTTTTTAATCTAGTGCATTTTTAATTGCAACTCACTGTGTCTTCCCATCCTAAACAACAAATACATAATCCAGGATCATTTTATGTTGTATAAATTGCCAGGTAAACATAGTGTTGCGTGGACAAGGTGTTAGAACTAATGCCTGGTATAGGTCCATTCACTTTCCAACACTTGGGGCACCAGATAGTGTAGATATACTTAGGAATTTAGTTCAACTCACTGTGCACAGTTTATGAGTTTTGTTATTCTGTGGTCTACCTTATCATGAAGTTCTTCAAGTTTTCCTTGCAAAACCTTATTGGGATGTTGGACTAACTCTGAGAGGTGAAGCCTTCTGGATCCCAGCCACCTGTGTGCATCAGACCCTAATACATGGTGCCTGGGAGCTGTATCCTTGAAGTCCAACGTCAGTTTTGGATGGCATCAAGTACGGTTAGATAGTCTTCCTTCCTTCACTGTCACTTTCTTTTATCCTCTCCCTCATCTCCTCTTTCTTCCATGCTGTTTCATTGTTTGGCCCACTTTGTAGTGAGTGGTAGAGGACTCCTATGTTCAAGGTCCCTCTCTGGTTGCATCATTGCTAATGTGTCTTTGTACCATTGCATCTGCAGTAATTACACTATTGATTTTATTACTTGTGTGTTTTCTTGGTCTCTCTCACTCTTGAGATGAGAGGTTATGTCTGTCACCTTCAATGATGTATCCCCAGCATTTATCAGGGGCTTGGTAGAAAGTAGTACTACATAAATATTGGTTGAATGAGTGAATCCTCAAATTTTGCCAATTCTTTCTCCTCTCTGTTGCCTGTTGTCAGGTCCTGAATATCATTTCTGGTAATCACTCTTTGCTAAACCTTCTAGCCAGCCAAATATTCTTATGGTACCCAGGCTGTAAAATTAGCTGCCTTGTATCTGATATTTCTGGGATCTTGGTGTGGGCTGAAGGTCTTGAGGAAAAATGAACTAATCGGCTAAACTGATTCTCAGTTGTATCTGTTAGAGCTTTTTGGTTGCTCTGCTAACTTTTGCAAAAATGAAAGATGTTGAAAGGCCATTGGGTCGTTCATAGGATCCATGTATGGAAAACCAGGGCAGGATAGAGTAGATAGAAACTCATGAGACTTTTAGAATTGCTCTTGTTGATGATTGAAACTTCCCTGCTTTTGGTTCCTTAACAGACGGTGCTTAATACATATGATGCCAAAAAAGGAGTGGATCAAGTCATATCCGTCTATGAGAAGTGATAGTTTTTGGCAGAGGAGGTCATGTAGCATCCTTTAAATCACGATATTTTAACAGTCATTACCGCTGTCTACACATAGGATCGATCCAGGCAGCAGCTCTTAGTAACTCTATGTTCTAAATCATCCAGGTTACACAAAGTGACTTGCATACAGATGGTACTAAATAAGCTTGTTGAATGCATGACCAAGTGCTGTATCATGCAGTTCTGGGCCTCTTGCTCTTATAAGTAGACACATGTCTCCAGAAATAGGTTCACAAGAGGCTTGTTACACATCCATCATGTGCCGGAGTCTTTCTTCCTTGGAACTGCAGGAGATTTATGGATGTCTGTCTTGCCCTGGTGCCCGTGTGTGGAGTGCAGCACTTAGACTCCCTTTCTTAAATAGAGTGCAGTTGGCTTTGCACCTCTGCAGCTATAAGCTCTTAAATTACTCTTTCTAGAAAGGTTTAGCCTGTATGAGAAGTAACTAAAACAGAACAGAATGCAGGAGAAGAACAGTTTTGCATCAACATGCTTTCCATTCTCCTCTTTTTGTGGCTCTTTCAAGAGTTCTATGAAGATATTGTTGAGCCTAAATTCCTCATTTTTGGCATGCTGACCAATTAGAAATGCTTCTAAATCCTAATAGGTTGTTGTAGTTACTGAAATGGTGTGTGCCAAGACAAGTCTTTAATGTAATTCCCACAAACTATGAAAAGGTTGCTGGAAATTTCTGTTGTTTCATCTGAGGTTGTTTAAATTATTTAAGAGCACATGATTAAAAACTCTAGATTAGATATTTTTCAGGCTGGGGTCCAAGGTCTTCACATTGTTTTGGAGGGAGAGACAAGCTTTGATTTGGGTCATGATTCTGACCATAAAATTGGTCCAGCTTGTGAGTGGTCACTGACTAATTGACCAAAACTCCTCTGACCTCCTGGCTTCTTAGTGAGAAATTGTGGATGTTGGTTGTAGTATAGGAACCACTATACCAAGGCAAAAGTGAGAACATGGTCTAAAAGAACATCAAATTTAAATGCCACTGCAAAGATATAGTCTACCTGGTTTCCCATTTGGTAGAAAGTGTTTTTTGATGTTAACCAAGTGGAAGTAATTACTCAGAGAATATCAATTCCTCACCCCCTGCCCAGTGCTTGCAGCAATGATTCTTTAACAGAAGAGTTCTCAGCAACTAGAGATTCCCCACAAATCCTCAGAAATTATGCCCAAACAGCTATTTAGACACGAGGCCAGATTTAATTAGATTCTAAAATGTTTCTTTTCCCATAAGTTCGATATAAATAGGCCTAAGGAGAAAGATAGACTTTCAAGGATGGCAATGACCGTCCTACCTAGTCCTAGATTCAGTCCTTCCACAGTCACTGATTACCTATTACATGCTTGATGGTGGAAAGATAGTAAACAAGCAACATATGAACTGTATCCTTGAAAAGGGAATAGATTGATAACAACAGATTTCACATTAATTCATGTCATTATGGTGCATATGACACAAACACACATCTTACCAGGCAACTAGTACCTAAAGGGAACTTCTGTTTTTCTCTGTTGTTCTCCCTTTATGTTTTTTTTTTTTAATTTGTTTGTCTGTTTGTTTGGTTTAGTTGTGTGAGAGAGAGAAAGAGAGAGAGTGCTTGTGGGGGGGGAGGGGCAGAGAGAGAGAGAGAGAGAGAGAGAGAGAGAGACTCTCAAGCAGGTTCTATGCTCAGTGTGGAGTCCGATGAAGGACTCAATCCCACAACTCTGGGACCATGACCTGAGCCCAAATCAAGAGTTTGTCACGCAACTGACTGAGTCAACCAGGTGCCCCTCTTCCTATATGTTTTGAATACTTTTTCTTCACTTCAGATTGGGAAATCCAGACTTACTAATCCCCTGAATCCTGAACTGCCAGTGCCTTGATTCCACTAGTGGGATTCATATAAGCACTTTGGATCTGATGGTCAATAACACTCCTAACTACTGCTCTAAACACCAAGCAATTTTAACTAGGATTTTGTTTTAGACACTCTTGAGACAATAACTACTTCTGTCATTCTGAGGTAAAGGAACCAGCCCAGTCACTTGTGAATTAAAGTTTTTGATCCTACCCTTGTCCTGACCCTTCCACTCAGTGTTTGTACTAAAATTGCTCTACCAGTGGGATTGGGCAGTGGGCACAGATCTTGTTGGAAAGCCACTTCCTCTTCTGCATTAACTTTTCTCAGTCTTATTCAGGGTTTAAGATCCTAGACCAGGATTCTTTTCACCTTCAAGGATTTTCATAAGACCCTTACTCTTGTTGACCTACCCCCATGTTCCTCAACTGTTTTTCCCCCTTACCCTCTCATAAGGAAAATTTTTGGACATTACCTCACCCCTCCTTCATGAAGTTAAATGCTAAAAAATGAGATTTTATTATGTAAGGTAGAGCTTTGGTGTAAGTATTGTAATACCTAAAGTTTGTCCTCTTCCAAGAAACAATGTTCACACCTTCCTAGGCAATGTTGTCCTCTTGAGAATGAATTATGCAGCCTAGGATGTGACAGAATCACCCAAGGAGCTTGTTAAAACTCAGATTGCTGGGGCGCCTGGGTGGTTCAGTTGCTTGGGCAGCCAACTTTGGCTCAGGTCATAATCTCGTGGCTCCTTTGTTGGTTTTGAGCCCTGTGTCGACTCTTTGCTGTCAGCACGGAGCCCTCTTCGGATTCTCTGTTGTCCTCTCTGCCTCTCCCCCACTCGTGCTCTCTCCCCAAAATAAACATTTAAAAAGAAGAAGAAGAAAAAAAACTCAGATTGCTGTGGCTCAACCCCAGCCACTAGCAAGTAGATGTTTATATATTTTAAAAGTCTGTATTTAGATATAATGTTAAAAAGATAAGAGAGCAATTTTAGTCAAGACTTTGAAAACTGAATAATTTCTAATTTGTTACTTATATAATATTTTTTCTACCTACTAGGTTTCCTTCCAGAGATCTCCTAAGTATAGGTTGACTTGTTTTCTTTTCATATAACTAGTACCGGATTAAAATAATAAGAGAGAGACTCATATAGACTAATATATTATAAACCCAAATTCAGTAAATTTGATTCAAAAAGAAACAGGTGCATTATTTCCCCACAAGCACATGTGAGTTTTATTTATTTAATCTTTTATTATTGTAAATATATTTGTTCTCCCTAAAGCCCTAAATCAAGTGATTCATATTAAATATTGTGAGCATTATCTTAGGATTTATTTAGATACAAGTTAGTTATTCTTTTAACTTTCTAAACCTTTAAAAATATAACATTTAAATAGGCAGTTTGGTTTAAAATAAACAGTAGCGCATTACATTTAATATGAGTAATATGTAAATGATAGTTGAGAACAAGGTAGATCAATACAGAGACTGAAAGAAATTTAAATAAAACATGTCAGAGTAAACAAAAAGATGAAATAAAAAGAACAGGTAATGAGCATTGAAAATATTTGACTATAGAAGTTAGACCAAGAAAAATGTGGCAATTAGCATGCAGAAGAGAATAAAAGTGTAATTTGATCTGACCATGAAGAAAGGATACAATAACACAAGTTGGGAGAAGAAGGACAGAAGAAATGTCTTGGAACTATTTCAGGCAAAAATCCAATAAAAGAGGAAACTATGGTGACAGCGACATAGTGGGCTATGTGTTGCTTTTATCTTTGATACCCTCATTTTCTGTGGTGAAGAGAGTAGTTTTGATTAATCAACTACTGGGGAGAGTGCAGATTCGCCAGGTTTTTTTTCCCTGTAAATCAGTTCATTTTTGGTTTATATATTTGAAATGATACTTTATATATTTGAATTGATACTTCTTTATACATTTGACTGATCTAATTATAGACATTTGTTTTATACTTTGTAATTGCAAACATTTAAAACTTTCTTTCTCTTTTCTACTTGTCTTTTTTTTTTTCATAGTGCTGGTTGGTGTTTGGAAACATTTAGACTGAGGAAAAAGACTTACTGGGGCACACAAATCCATATTTGAGATAAAATCCACAAAATATGAATATTATTTAAATTCATATATAACAAAACTATTTTGAATACATATAGTTGAAATAGCAAATGATAACCCTGTTTAATAAGTATCCTCATTAAGTTATGCTTAACTATCCTTTTTATAATGTTTCTTTTATTTCTTAAAAGGAAACAATAATAGCTCTCTTTGGTACTTACCCAAATGAATTGAAACATACATCCACACAAAAACCCGCACACAGATGCTTAAGAGCACTTTTATTTATAACTGACCAAACTGGGAAGCCGCCGACATATCCTTCAGTAGCTGAGTGGATAAATGAACTGTGATATATCCAGAAAATGGAATATTACTCAGCAGTTAAAAACAATGAACTATCAGGCATGAGAAGACATAAAGGAATATACATGCATGTTACTTAGTGAAAGAAGCCAATCTGAAAAGGCTACATACTGTATGATACCGCATTCTGCAAAAGGCAAAATTATATTGACAATAAATAGATTGATGGTTTCCAGGGATTAGGAAAGTGGGAGAGATGAATAGGCAGAGCACAGAGAATTTTTATCAAATTATTCTATGTGATATTTTAATGGGGGATACATGTTATTATATACTTGTCAAAACCCACAGAAGGTACAACACCAATAGTGAACTTTAATATACAATATAGACTATGTACGATGTGTCATTGAGTTGCACTGATTGAACAGATGGACCACCGGTGCGGGATGTTGGCAGTGGGGAGGCTGTATGTGGGCAGGGGGGGTGTCATCAGGGGTATATAGGAACTCTGTATTTTCTGCTCAAATTTGCTGTGAATCTAAGATTCCTACAAAAATAAATATATTTTATTTTATTTTTTTAAACATTGTTTTATTTATTTGTTTCTGCTATTGTTTTGAATATAATTTATTGTCAAGTTAGCTAATGTAAAGTGTATACAGTGTGCTCTTGGTTTTCGGGGGTAGATTCCCTGATTCATCACTTGCATGCAACACCCAGTGCTCGTCCCAACAAGTGCCCTCCTCAATGTCCATCACCCATTTCCCCCCTCCCCCTCACCCCCATCAACCCTCAAGTTTGTTCCCTGTATTTAAGGGTCTATTATGGTTTGCCTCCCTCTCTGTTTGTAACTATTTTTTCCCCTTCCTTTCTCCCATGGTCTTCTGTTAAGTTTCTCAAGTTCCGCATGAGTGAAAACATATGGTATCTGTCTTTCCCTGACTGACTCATTTCACTTAGCACAATACCCTCTAGTTCCATCCACGTTGCTGCAAATAGCCAGATTTCATTCTTTCTCATTGCCAAGTAGTATTCCATTGTATATATAAACCGCATCTTCTTTATCCATTCATCAGTTGATGGACATTTAAGCTCTTTCCATAATTTGGCTATTGTTGAAAGCACTGCTATAAACATTGGGGTACAAGTGCCCCCTATGAATCAGCACTCTTATATCCTTTGGATAAATAGATATATTTAAAAACAAGCAAAAATTAATTTAAAATATTATAAAATCAAATTCCTTCATACTTTAGGTTCCAAAAACATTGAGACCAGGGGCACCTGGGTGACTCAGTAGGTTAAGCTTCCGACTTTGGCTCACGTCATGATCTCACTGTTCATGAGTTTGAGCCCCTCATTGGGCTCTGTGCTGATAGCTCAGAGCCTGGAGTCTGCTTCAGATTCTGTGTCTCCCTCTCTCTGTTCCTCCCCCACTCACACTCTGTGTGTGTGTGTGTGTGTGTGTGTGTGTGTGTTTCTCTCAAAAACAAATAAACATTAAAAAAATAATAACAAAAAATTGAGAACAAAAAGTAAGAAAACAATCCAAAATATATCAAAAAGTAAAAATAAAGAAATTTAACTTATACTTTGGAACTTATAATACCATATAACAAAATTAGCAATGCCAATAACAACAAGGACCCATTTCCCAGTCATACATACTGTGCACACAAGGAAGAATGTAAAAAAGAATAGCAAATTAAATTTAAAAACCCATGTTTTGGATATTAACATATGCGTATACACAGTACAAACAAGCTAATTGGTGATTTAAAAGAATCCTATCTTAAGTGGTAAATAAATTAGTTGGGGTGATTAGGCTGGAGGTCAGGAGTAGGTGCTACATTGTGTAGCCAGTGCAAAGCACTCTCCAGTGCAAGGGCTAGAAGTACGATAGAGGTGCCAAACAACAGGCTTGAATTTGGGCAGTTTATAAAGGAAGTCATGCTAATAATGTCCAAATATAATTTTAGCTGTTGTAAGGTTTTGAATTATTGCAAATATTGTTTTCAAATGTTATCGAGGGGTGTCTGGGTGGCTCAGTTGGTTAAATGGCCGACTTCTGCCCAGGCCGTAATCTCATGGCTCATAGGTTTGAGCCGCACGTCGGGCTCTGTGCTATACACACACACACACACACACACACACACACACACCACATCTTCTTTATCCATTCATCTGCCGATGGACATTTGGGCTCTTTCCATACTTTGGCTATTGTTGAAAGTGCTGCTATAAACATGGGGGTGCATTTGCCCCTTTGGAACAGCACACCTGTATCTCTTGGATAAATTCCTAGTTGTACTGACCTTATTAATTTCCAGTAACTCTTTCTTCCTGAAAGTCTATTTTGCCTACCATTAATACAGCCTCACTAACTTGTGGTTAGAATCTGCCAGATAGATTTTCTTCGGTACTTTTATGTTCAACATTTCTACGGTCTAATGTTTTAAGAGTAATCATTTGATATTTTAATCCAGTCTGATAACCTTTCTTTAAATGGTAATCTTAGTAATTTACACTTATTGCATTTATTATTATTATTATTCATTCTATGTACAGATTTGCTGTGTCATGGTATTTTGTACTTTTAAGATTTTTTTGTAGGCTTCTCTCTGTCTCTCCCTCTGTCTCTTTCTCCCTCTGTTTCTTTCTCTCTAATATTCTTGGTGTAATTTAAAAACATTCCATCCCTTTTCTCCTACTCTATTTCTATTTTTAACACGTGTTAAATAAATACTTAGCTAAAGATAAGGTAGATCAATGCCTTTGCCCTTCCCTCAATAATAGAACATTTATTTACTTTAACTGTGCTTAGCCTTACATGTAACTGTTTCCAGCGTTCTGTTTCTGTATTGTTCTATCTTGTTTGATCTTACTTTACCTTTTTATAGTCACCTATATTTATATCACTATTTATTTGCTCACTATTTCTTCTTCCATCTAATTTTCCTTTCCATTGAAGTTTATCTTTTAGGGAGGGTTTCTAGGCCATTCACCTCTTTTGGCCACAAAATTCCTCATTTTCCCTTGTTCTCTGTCATACAATTCCAGGATGACCATTTTATTTTAATACATCACCATCTTCTGGCCTTTATTTTTGCCTCAAAAATTTTTCTGTAGCTTAGCTTTCTTTTCTAGTTATTCTGACCTTTTTCTCTGGCTGCCCCAATGATCTTGCCTTTGTTTTTGGTATTCTCTGGTTTCACAACAATCTTTTAAAGTGTAGATCTCATTTTATTTATCCTATTTGAGATTCATTGTACTCCTTAATTCTGAAGCTTCATGCCTTACACCAATTCTGTAAAATTCCCAGTCATTTTTTCTAAGTATTACCTCTCCCTCATTCTCTTTATTCTTTTTTTTTTTTTAGCACTCCAAATCGGTACATATTCAACCTACTCATTTTATTTTCTACATCTTTTAACGCATCTTCGAGATTTTTCATCCACTTGTTTGAGCTGCAATCTGGGTCATATGATTCATTCATCAAATATTTATTGACTGACTATTATATGCCAAGAACTACTTAAGGTGTGGGAATAGAGCAGTGAATGAGATAGACAAAGACACTGACTATGTGCTTATGTGTTAGTTGTCTATTTTTCCATAGAAATAAATGTACAATGTATAGTTAGTTACATAGTATTTAAGTTTGTATGAAGTTCTATGCAGTACAATAGGCATAGTAAGAGGGAGAAGGCGTTTTGAAAGCTGGCAACTTCATGTGTGTAGACAGGGAAAGCCCATTAAAGCAACGTTTGAATAAAGCTGTGAATGATTAAAGAATGGGAGAAGAATAGTTTGGAGAGACAGAGGAAACTGTTTTTGCATTATTTTTTAAAATAGGTAATATAATAGGATGTGTATATAAAATTCTCTCTCTGTCTCTTACACACACGCACACACACACACCCTGAAAACATTTCTACTATACATCACATAGAAAATCAAGATAGCATATTCACCAAGTAAAAGCTGAAAACTAGAACAGTGAACATGAACTGTACTGATGTCAAGCTTTTCTGAGAGAATCGCTATTCACTATTCTTGGTGATATTAGCAAATTTGCTTTGGTAAGATTTGGACTAAGATGTGGCATGATCTTCTTTACAATTTAAATTTGATTGTATTTATAATTAATTTGCTGGTCAGAGAAAAGCAAGATGTGCAACTGGGAGACCACAGAATGCAACTCCCCAAAAAGCATCTACATCCAACTTTCTTTTATCTGAAAAACTAGAAAAAAATGTGAATTGCTGCTTACTAAGATAAGGAATACTGTGGACCAGGCAGGTCATGGGGAGAGGAGCAAGTTCATTTAAATGGTATAAATCCATTAGACATCGGAGTGGCAATGTTGAAGGACACAGATGGATAGATGAATCGGGAGTACACTGGGGGGGCGGTCTGGCCTGGAGGTAGAAGTTTATTAGTTTCAGAAGAAGCTTCTATTTGGTCGTGAAACTGGATTGGACCACTCAGGGAATAAGTGTAGATAGTCCAAAAGCTCATAGACGGAACCTTGATTTACTCGAACATTTACTGTGTGGAAGATGAGGGGAAACAGAGAGAAGAAATTGAGGAGTCATGGCCTGTGAAATTACGGGGGATAAATCAAGAGAGTAGTATTCTAGAACCCAAGTTAAGAAAACATTTCAGGAAGAGAAAGCACTCCCGTGTGGCAAAGGTTAGTGATAACTCAAGTAAGATGAGGAATAGAGATGATCCTTGATAGTTTGGTTTGCTTGCTTTATCTTTTTAACGTGCGGTCACAATAATCTGGATGGGAACTGTGTTGGTGGAGCGGTGGGTCCGAAGCCTTGCTGGCCCCAGCTCTTCCCATTCACCAGTTCCCACTTCACTGCTTCTCAGTGGGTGCTCTCTGGACCAGAGGCCCCTGCATCTGTATCACCAGAGAACTTGTTAGAAAAGTGCATTCCTGGCCCAGAGCTGCGGAGTCAGAAAGCCTGACAGTAAGCCTCAGCCAGGTGTGTTTTCTACAAGCTCTTCAGGTGATTCTGAGGCACAGTGAGGTTTGAGAATCACTATTCTTGGTGATATTAGCAAATTCGCTCAGAAAAGCTTGACATCAGTACAGTTCATGTTCACTGTTCTAGTTTTCAGCTCTTACTTGGAGAATATGCTATCTTGATTTTCTATGTGATGTATAGTAGAAATGTTTTCAGGGTGTGTGTGTGTGTGTGTAAGAGACAGAGAGAGAATTTTATATACACATCCTATTATATTACCTATTTTAAAAAATAATGCAAAAACAGTTTCCTCAGAAGTGTCACTTAAACAGTAAAAAGTAAAAGTACAAAGTGAATTTGATGTTCAATTTTTTTTAAATTTTTTAACGTTTATTTATTTTTGAGACAGAGAAAGACAGAGCATGAACAGGGGAGGGGCAGAGAGAGAGGGAGACACAGAATCTGAAATGGGCTCCAGGCTCTGATCTGTCAGCACAGAGCCCGACGCGGGGCTCAAACTCACGGACCGCGAGATCATGACCTGAGCCAAAGTTGGACACTTAACTGACTGAGCCACCCAGGCGCCCCGATGGTCAATTTTAAGTTAACAAAATATATGATGGAGGAAAGGCAAGGAGGCGTGAGTTCATGTTGGCTTGCTCAAGTGCTGTATTGCTTGCCTATCAAGTACTCTAAAACTTAATTACTGCAATCATATTGCACAGTACACTCTCCCAAATTCTGGATGTTTTTTGTAATATTATGTTAGAAATATAGTGTAAAACATAATATAATGTTCTAGAGGAAAAGAATAAAAGTACTGGGTTTGAGACCAGTTTAAGTGTTTCCAATATCAAGATATAAAGGCTGCAAAATATGCTAAATTCGCATAAATAGTCCACCTGATTTTATAGGTGTTGTTTTTTGTGGTTGCTGTTTTAAAGCAAAGTGATCTACCATTTCGTCATGCCTAATTCATCTCCTACCAGGTCACTGTGAAGTCTCGCCTGATCAGACCTATCTCACAGTGACATCTGCACCTGTAGGGGATGCTAGCCTGTCATTCGGTGTGAATTCATCCATCCCAGGACAGCATTGCCGAAGAGGAAAGAGAAAGCATGAACCACTCGAGCAGATATCTCTTACATAGGCATTTCTTTAGAAAATGGTAACTTTTTCAATAGCCAACTCTTAGTAGTTGCAGATGTATGATGTCACCAGCTGGAAGTGGAATTAACCATGTCCAAATTGCTTCTTCCTTTGACATGGAGAAAAGTCAAGTTTGCAGACAAGTTGAAGCTAATTAGAGTAGTAATAATAGTGTGTGTGTGTGTGTGTGTGTGTGTGTGTGACAGGGCCAATGCCTTTATTTAGATAAAGATTCTCATTGCTTTTTTTTTTGAAGCCTCATGGCTTCTCTAATTTACATTATTGTTTCTTTGAATACTTTTTGTGCATGTTCCCATTGCTTACATTTTTTGTTGAATTGAATAAAATACAAATGGTAAATTTTGTTGTGTTTTTTTTTTCTTTATTTGTCCAACCAGCTTTTGTGGAGTGCTGGGTACTCAGTACTGAGAAGTGGCTAAGGTGATCCTTCTGTTCCAGAGCTTGCAGAGTAAAAAGAGAGCAGATAAGGGAGCCAGCACTGTGGTTCTGTGCAGAAAGTACCATGAAAGTGTCATGGGGACGCCGCTGTGTGAGTGTGGAGGAAGGATCCCAACCTCAGACTGAGATGTCAGGAAGCACGTTCTACATGAAGATCCTCTACCTCTCTTTTGGTCCCAACAGGATGCCATATTTTTGCGTATTTAGGACAATGTCTGATGCTCAGTGAAAACTTCTTGAATGAATATATAAATGAATTTTATTCTAGATGCATAGTTTCCTAAGCACCAGAAACTTAAATGGAATTATTCATTATAAATCTGAAACTAAAACACAATCCAACCTCAAGTCTTAGTTATTGAAAACAATGTAAACTGACAATTCCTTGAATGTAATCTTTCAGTGCCTGATCTGACTTGTAAACAAAAAGCCCACATGGCTTGTGACTGACCAGCAAACTTCTTTAATAACCATCTGTCAGGCAACATATTTCCTACTCCATCTGCTATGAAATGAGCATGAGATAAATATATATGTATATATAAAATGTTCCTACAGCTTTCCTGTGGGTAACCAGCTTAGAAAGAAAGGCTGTAAGCATAGCAGACATGATGAATTAATGTCAGTAAGCAGCAGGATACAACTCCAGAATAAAAAATATAATAATAATCAAGTTACACATGGAAGTGCTGTCAGAAATAGGACAAGGAGATGAAACCCTTATTCTCTGTTTGAATAAAAAGACCGGTAAAGCTACATTTAATTTTAATGCAAGTAGTTTAGTTGCATTTAGGTTTTGCTATTAAATAATTGCCCTCTTTCTCCTATAGACAGATAGCTAGTGATAGCCTTAAATCATCAGTTCCAAAGGAGGATTGGAAGAGGAAAGGGAATTAATTTTTATTGAAGATCTACTAGGTGCCAGGCAGTTTATATTAATATTCTTCCTTTTTCTTTCCCCCTCTTGCCTTCCTCACTCTGGTCTCTCTTTCCAGATCCTTCTCATTCTCCCTGTAGTTGGGACTGTCTATTGTCTTCTCATGTCTTTACTCCTCTCCTTTCTCAGTAATAGAACAGTTAGTGTTGGCCAGACAGATATCTGCCCCAAATGAAGACTGTTGTCCTTGGTCTCCCTTGCAGCGAGGTTCAGCCCATGAAGGAGGTAGAAATGGGTGGGAAACGATATGGCCTTAGAGGTGGGGTGTCATGAACACTTCCTGCCTCCTTTTCTTTTTCCTACTGCTCCACATGAGAACGATGGCCAGAACTAGAGCGATTATCGACTCTGAAGCAGGACCTGCACTTTTAGGTCAGTAAAACAAGGAGGTCAAAGAAGGCAGCATCTTGATAATAGATTCTCTCGCCCAGGCTTGGATTTCTGTAAGAAACATGCAATTGGAAACACTCCTATTTTGAGTTTTGATCACTAACAGGAAACCTAATACTAATACATTTCCATTATTTCATTCACATAGTATTGCTTGATTCGTGAATTCATTAAGCACAGTGGCCCTCACGTGAGAAAATAAGTGGACACATAACGAGCATCTGTTGAAGATTAGTGTGCATGGATTTCTATTCCTTCTACTAGTCTATCTTGAGAAGTCATTGCTTTCTCTAATTCTTAATTTATGTACTTAAATAATGATAGGTGTAGGCCAGTGGTTCTCAACTGAGGCTTACAGTTGGGTTCTCAACTGGGGCAAAAGTCCTCATGGGACTTTTGAAATTTCGGACACAATTTTTGATTGCCACAATTGCGTGGTGAGGTGCTACTGGCATCTCGTGGACAGAGACCAGGGATGCTGGTAAACACTGTAAAAGACACAGCATCACCCCCATGACAAAGGGTTATCTGGCTGGAAATGTCAATAGTACTGAAGTTGAGAAATCCTGGTTTTGGCAAAATTTGTTGATTCTTTTCTAAACTTCAATAATTTCTCTAGGATTCGAAGTATTCATTTCTTAAGAGAATATTATTATGTGCCTTGTGGTGACTTTGGCAGGAAGTAAGAAAAACTCCTAGATAATGGGGAAAAAAAGAAAAATTAATCTTATGTAATAAATCTGGTGATGGAGACAGTTGCCATGGCTGGTTAAATCAGCAGGGATTATGTCATCTTTCTTTCTTTTTAAATTTCTTTTTAACATTTATTTATTATTGAAAGACAGAGAGAGACAGAGTGTGAGCAGGGGAGGGGAAGAGAGAGAGGGAGACACAGAATGTGAAGCAGGCTCCAGGCTCTGAGCTGTTAGCACAGAGCCCGATGCGGAGCTCGAACTCACAAACCGCAAGATAATGACCTGATCCAAAGTCGGACACTTAACCAACCGAGACACTCAGGCACCCCTATTAATGGGGACATTTTTGAAGAGAAGTGAATTAAAAAGGCAGACAGTGCATCCTCTGATTCTAGGGTGTAAATTACAACGACATGAAAAACGTAAGAAAAAAACATATAGGAGGTGCCTCTTACACTGAAAAGAGTAGCTTGCATCTACACTGTTCATCCTGTACTTTTGGGATCTTTCACACTATAGGAGGGCCCAATTTTATAGAAATACCATACAGACGGTTTGTTTTAGAATATATATTTAAAAAACCCATGAAATCCCCAAGCACTCTATAATGTAAGCCACAATGATTTTTCATTTTCCAGACTAGCCAGATTTTGTGATGCTAGAATCTAATTCCACATATTTAGTCCCCTATGTTTTAATTTGTATCTCTAGTTGTGTCTGTGTTCAGATTCTGCTTTACCAGCTAGGCTGAAAGCTTTTTGGGGGCAAGCATTTGAAGATAATGGTGATCTCTCTTCCACCCATAATAGCAGGAAATATGGCAGGAACAGAAGGAAATAAGAAGGAACGGAATCAAGTAGAAATAACTCTCTTCCTGTGGCAGTGATAAGGCTGCTAATGAAACAAATTTTTGTCACTGAAGTCTGTGTATGTTTGGTATAGCAAATTTTAGTGGAATTAATATTAGCACTTTAGCTGGAGTTTTTAATTTTATTAGTAATGAACATGGTAATTAAAGAGGTAAAGTGAGGTGTTCCAAATCACACAGCTAATTGGATTGGGAGTGGAAACAAGATGCCAGAATGCAAATACCCAGCTCTAGATCAAGTCAGATGTCAAACATGAAGACAAGCAAAGCTGAAGGTAGGACTCGGAGCTATTGATAGAACTCTTTCTGTAATTCTTCTCAGCTCTTTGTGAATGCTGACAGATTACCTCTTTGGTCAGATCTTGCTTCTCAAAAGTCTGCCATAGACATTTTATTCAACATTTACATTGAGCATCACTGAACTAGAAACTGAACATTTCCAACTCAGTTGAGTGGACTCTTCTACTAAATATCTCCCTAGGGTTTCAGCCAGCAGTGAACTTCTAGAACATTCAGTTTGGCCGAGTTAGAAGTTCTTAGCTATTGTCTTTTTTTTTCTTTCTTCCCTGCCCACCCCCCCTCCATTTTTGCAGAGGGAGGCTGGAGATCTATTTTAACATAATTATTTCTGACAGGCCAACTGTACCCAACAGGATGAAATTATAACCTTTTCAGTTAATTGTTGTGATTATCTACTTAGCATAATGTGCTTGCCTGTCACATTAAGGAGCTGCCTGCTGTGGGGATGCAGCTGGTAGTTAGGTATAAAGGATAAGCCTTAAGGTTTCATTAAAAACAAAAAACAAAAACCAAAAACCAAAAGAAAGCAGGTATGCTTTAGGGGATAGAACAGAAGAAGATCAGCACCTGGGTAACTGATCAATAAATTAAAGTTTTCTGCAAATGAATGAATGATTAGCCCTGCTCCTTGTCTGACTGTTTTCTACCTTAAAGGCCAGAAAGGCAATAGCGAATTGGGGATTTGGTGGCACACAAAGAATCATTTTCCAAGGGAATACCACAAGGAGGCAGCTGTCTAGGTCAGGGCTGTGGAAGAGGAGAGGCAAGCAGTTCCTGGGGAAATGTGATAGAACCTAGTAGAAAAAGTGGGTGATGGGCATTGAGGAGGGCACCTGTTGGGATGAGCACTGGGTGTTGTATGGAAACCAATCTGACAACAAATTATATTTAAATAAATAAATAAATAAGTAAATAATAACATTAAATTAAAAAAAAAGAAACTGGTAGATAAAGGAAGTACCCCCAATAACATTTTCCTAATGGCAGGAGTGAAATGGTCTTGCAGCGCATGGGGGTAAGAGCACAGAGCAGGGACAGGATCTGTGGAGAAGAGGACAAGCAGGAAAACTTGGAGAAGGGACCCTTTGGGACACTGTTTCCATCTCATCAATTTCTTCAGAGCACTCCTTTGTCTTTTATTTTGGTCCAGATACATTACTAAGCTGAAGGACAATCAGGACACTCATTATTAATTATTTTTTTTCATCAAGAGATAATAAGGTCCACATTACAATTTCAATTTCTATTAGCTAAGGACAAGGAGAATCAGGACTCTTGATTATATATAGGTCCAGGACCCAAAAATCTCATGTCTAAGGACTCTCTTGGTGTTTGCTGTGAGCGCCTGAGCTTTCATTTTATGGGTCCACCCTTGAAACTATAACCTTATTCTAATTGGCTTCAATATTATTCATAACTCAGAGATAATTAAAGTGTGTTCAAGACTTTAGAGAGGGCACCAAAAGTCAAACCCTTACTTAGGGATCCCTGATATATTGCTTCCATGGTGTCTGACCTCAGTAAAATGTCAGTATAATATCTTTTGGGCTTTGTAGCCTAATAACCTTGTCTGATTTCCTTAAAAAGAGTTGGTAAGTTTTGCCTTTCTCTCTTCTAAAATAAAGATGTTGGACTCGGGTAGCTCTCCATTGAGTACAGAACAGAGGAGGAAGTTAACATAATTTACAGGTGCCTAATACTTCCCACTTGAAGAAATTTCTTAAACACCATATCGAAGAGAGTGGCTTTATTCTATATGAAATATGGTGGGTACATTCGCACCTTTGCAGAGAGACATGACTAATCCATTCATAAGTACGTGTTTATTGTTTGTTTGCTTTATATCAAACATCTTGCTCTTCCTTTGATTGTATTTGTTTGCTAGGTCCATGTTCACATAACAAGAAATCAGGCTGAGGTTGTGGGCTGCATGTGTCTAATATATATTAATTTAATTCATTAATTCATCTGGGAGAATGAATGGTAATAAAGCTCAGTGGGACCATTAAGCTAATTTAGTCCTGGCAAACTGCTTTAAAAATGCCAGCTTGGTTATAAGAGGCATTGGAAGCAAAGTGAGATTTGGTTGGGGGCCTTGAAGTCACGGTGATTGAGCACGTGAGTAATGGAACCAGCTTGGCTAGGTCTCTATCCCTGCTGCACCATTTGCTGCCTGGGTGACCTGGGGCAAATTCTTTAATCTCTTTATACCTCAGTTTCCTCATCATTGAGATTCGGGCCATCATAGTGCTTATCCATGGGATTGTTTGAGTTCAGTGATATAATACAAGTAAAATGCTCAGCAAAGTGTGTATTAAGGTAAGTAATTTTTAAATTGCTGATTATAGAGTCTCATTTTGTATTCTCTAAGACTCTGTTTGCCCTTGAAAAAAGAAATTAGACATTTCCTTCTCCTTGGTGAGGGCTGGAGCTTTAGATCAGGAAAAAATTGGACTAAACAGTTAACAGTAATTTTGACGTTGGGAGAAGTGAGTTATTATGACTATGTGATTTTGTCTTCCCAAAATTCTTTGAGGACTGTTCTTGTGTTGGATGGTGTTGTTCCTCAGCTCCATACGTGTCTTGCCGTAGACTATTTTCTGTCAGTGGAGCTAGAAGCCCGCTTATTACATTTCAGTCAGATTTCTGCCAGGTTCTGCCAATGGGGAGTGCCAGCAGGAGATTGGAAGGTAGAACGAGGAGAAAAGAACGTGCCTCCAGTCAGTGATGGCGATAGGAATGGTGGCAACACCAGCATTTTAGCATCAAATGTCAGTGCTGTATATGAGATGGGGCTTGATCAGATTTTCAACACAGAAATGGATTGCATGAGAAGGTAAGACAGACTCCCTGGCAACCTCCTGCATGGAAGTCGCAGGTTACAGCGTTTACCGCATCATCTTGAAGCAGCTGGTTTTAAAGAATAACACGCTGCTTTTGATACCAGTTGGAACACAACACCTTGGGAGGTTGGGCTGTTTCCCTTAGGGGTGTGATATATGCTTTGAACCTGTGATGAATATGTCATGCTGTTTCCTTCACAGCCAGAATACCAAAGTCTGAAAGTCAAGAGTGGAAGCAAGAATGACTCATTCACTAATGTACTTAATACAAACATTTGCTTCCTGTCCCCACAGTTTTGGACTTTTCTGACTTAGGAGTTTTACTTCCCAGGAGAAAAGTTTCTAAGGATCACAGCACTATTTTCAATCAAATCGAAGTTGAGACTGCTACCTGGTTATTTTGAGCTCTTCATGGCATTGAACCTAGAAGCAAATAATGGGATTACTGTACAGGCTGCGGGGAGGGGGGTAGTTTTATTCTGATTATCAAATGGAAATATAATGTTGCTATTAGGGGCAGGGAAGACTGAGAAACCCAAGGGAATCTCTGGGGTGCTTCTTAGCACTTCCATGCACAATGGTAACATTAATGGAAGATTACAGAAATCCAGTAAAAAAGCAGGGCCGATAAGTAATCAGTCTTCAAAAATAAATGTTTAGGTTAAATGCCAGATAAAGAGCATCAAACAGCAAGCTGGAGTATTGGCTAGGACAAAGAGAAGGTGACATGAATCATTGATTACGGAAGTCACAAATATCAACTATGCTTTCATGGATAGTTACAGAAAAGAGGACTGTAGTGACTTCTCCTATTTTCCTATAACCTTGCTATATGCATATTTTATATATTTTTCATTTTTTCTTCTCCCTTTTTCCTACTACATTATGTAGGAAGCATTTCAATTGCTTCTTCAGGTAGTAGTATGTGTAAGTGGGCTCGTAGCTAAGTTAGAAATTGAATTAATATTATACTCTCCCTTATTTGATCTAATGTGTGGCCCTTTGGGGGGAACAAGTACATTTATGAGGTTAACTGCTTTTTGCTGTGTGCAAACCTGATGTCATTAAGGTTGTTGTTTGGAAATATAATTATGGGAGGAGGGGAGGGTATGGAAATGAATTGCCAGGAGTGGACTGGGCCAAATGGTGTCTGTATTCGCTCAGCTCCATATGCATGCTTTTATACTCATCCTTTGCCTACCAGGGCTGGAAGAGGATAAAGCATGTCTCTCCAAACTCCCTTGCCAGCTGGCTTCCTTTCCTGTTCAGCCAATGGGACATACTGGAGTGAGATTACAAGGCAGGAGAACAGGAGAGCCATCTTCTTCTACTCTCTGGCAGCGCGGTCTAAAGTGGAAGTGTCACCACTGGCAGAAACGGTGGAGACGCAAGCATTGGTTACTGGCAGGTGTGTGCCTTGGCTCCAGATGAGGCATCTCAGACCAACCACAGGCGTTTCAATGGGACAATGATCACAGGCACAGGCTGGTGGCATACCTTTGTTTCTGCGGCCCTAAGGGAGGTAGCAGTCACCTTCAGCTATGAATTTGGGGATAAAATGACCTTCCCTTGTTACTCTTCCAGATCTTCCACCTCCCTTTAGCCAAAGTCTTGCATTAAACTCAATTTTTAAAAGGGCCTAGAACGTCCCTTATTGGTATAGACTAATAGAGTTTCACAAAGGCACTGGTTTAAGTTGCTTACCCTTCCTTGATCCTCTGTTTGGATTGCCTAAAACTATTGCAGAACAAGGTCAAAGTGATAGAATTGGGGGTGGGAGGGTATGGCACAGATTTAGCCCCACCCACTTTGGTGTTTGGTTTCTCTCTACTGGGTTCCAGACCTTTTCCCCCTTACTGCTTCTGCAGCCTGGGGAAGCAGAAATAAGCACCATCCACTTGGGAGATGGGCCACTAATTGAAAGCACTCACAACCAGTCCTATGGTGTCTCTGAAATCGTCTTTTAAGTTCTCTCTTTATCTCTGATTTGAAAGATGGAAGGATTGGATTCCACTTTTCTAGAAGCTTTCCCACATTGGTTTTTCAGAGAGAGGACTGGCAGATAAAATACAGAATGTCTAGTAACTTTGAATTTCAGATCCATATTACATGGGGCATACTCATAACTTAAAAATGTTATTGTTTGTGTGAAATTTAAATTCAGTCATCTGAGATATATATGCATATTGATACACAAATATGGATATGCATACATATATGTGTATCTATATCTGTATATAATTTTCTCTTCTTTTGCTAAATCTGATAATCCTAGCCTAAGAATTTCAGTAAAGAGTTTCTCTAAGAGCTCCTCACGATATAACAGAATTGTATTATATGAGGCTTTATACTGTGTGGGTCTAAGAACAGTTTGAAGGTTTTTTCTCTTCAGCAGAGAGTTTGAGATAATAGACTTCTCAAATTTCGTGGTTGTTTTCTTTTTCTTTTTTCCTAGATTTCTTCAGTCTTACAGTAGGGGATGACACCTAACACAGTAGGCCAATGGTTCTCAAGGTCCCTAACTGGTAAAGTCAGCATCACCTGGGAATTGGTTAGAAATGCAAATACTCAAACCCCACTTAGACCAGCTGAGTCAGAAACTCTGGGGCTGGGGCCCAGCAATCCATTCTAACATACCCTCCAGAAAATCCTAATGCAAGGTGGAGTCTGAGAACCATGCATCAGTGTAGTCAAACATGGAGCCCGTGCAATGCTCCTTCCTATTCCTCTACCCATGTTGGAAGTTTTTACTTATGACTATATTATTTCCCACTCTCTCATCCTAGAATATTTCTCACATAGCTCTTTAGGCAGGCACTATTAATTTATTTCCCAATGTATTGTTAGTTTTAGAATATACTTCCAACTTCCCATCCCAAACTTTGGAATCTTAACTAAAATGTATTTTTTTTTCCTAGAATAATGCTTTGTATTCTGAAATACCCTTGCTGATAGCCCACAATTTCTTCAGAGATGGATCAAAAAGGCCTGGGCTGAGAGTGAGTTAAAAGAGCCTCGTGTTTTAATGCTGGTTCTTGGTACCATAAATTTACACCTGAAAGCATTGAAATTCATTAGCCAAAGGGTCTCTATAATGGTAAAATTTAAGACAGCGTGGAAGGTAAGTTAAATAAATTATCTTGGCAAGGAAAGATTTAACTGTGGCCTGCAAATCACATTGAAACAAGTAACAGTTTATTATGTCGACGCATAGATTGTGCTTTTGGTCTGTTGCCTTGGGAAAATCTGAGACATAAAATTCTTGTGGTCAATCCATTTGGGTGGATTTGGAGGTCCTGAAAGAGACACTATCTGAATTCACGGAGAAGAAATCTCCTTTCCCCATAGGTAAACAATTCTTGAAATAAAGTCATTATAAATTACAGTGTGGCTTATTTACCATCAATATACACCCCCTTAATTAGGTGTTGAATGGATCAATTGCAAGACAGCACTGGGTCAGGTCAACGTTTGAGAAAGGATGATGAAAAGTTGCTTGGCAAGAGGCCAGTTCTAATGAATAAAATTGGTGCGATTTCTTTCTTACTACAGAGGCAGGATTCATGTTTCCAGGAGACACACTTTGCCTGGCTCAGGAGTGTTGGGCAGAGCATACACTTAAGAACTGGTCTCAAAAGGTAAGGACAACTAACCAACCTCATTGCTAATAAAAATATTCTAATTAAAATGAGATATCATCTTTAACCTATATTATTGGCAATTTTCTTAAACGAACAAAGGATTTTGTGCTATCAGGGATGTGATGAGGTCTAAATTCTCAGATTTTTCTTACAGAAATGTTAACTCACGCGTTAATTAGGTTAATTTGATTATATACATCAGAAGTCTTTCAAATATTCCCTTTGACCCAGTAATTCAATTTATTGTAATTTGTCTTACATACACAACAAGAGATGCATAAATATTTATATACAAGAAGTTTTCTTGGAAATTTTTAAGATAGCAAAAATTTGGAAATAGCTAGCTTGATGTCTAACAATAAGATAATGACTAAATAAATTATGTGCTTATATGGCAGAATCATTACATGATTGTTACATCCTTTTTATATGAAATTCTTATGATGTAATGTGACATATAAAAGCAGGATAGAATACTGTACATATAAAAATTTAGTGTATAATATAAAAATATATTTATAATAAAGTGGAGGAGAATGAAACATGTCAAAATGCTTATAACCATTTTATCTAAATGATAGGTTCAACATCATCTTCCTAAATATATGCCACTTCTGTATTTTCTAAAATTTCTAAAATAATAATTTATTATGTTTTAAAATCAGAAATAAAATTATAGTATTTTATTTAAAAACTTTATTGACATTTCCCCAAGAATTCCATGACTAGGTTCAATAATTTATTTATTCATTATTTTACAAAACTAATATTTACCGAGTGCCCAGTAAGTGCTAAGAACAATAATATCCATGCAAACATACATATCCAGATACAAATTATCACAGGTATTATGAGAAGCACATTTAGGCCATGGTAAATAAAGGAATAGAGAGTGATGGGGTGGATATGTGTGTGTGATGAAGGAAGGCCTTTATTAAGAGACTAGAAGGAAATGGGAAAGCTGGCCATATAGCTATCTAAGGGAAGGACCTTCCAAGCAGAAAAAAAGAGCAGGTTATAAAAGTCCTTGGGTTGAGAGTGTGTTAGGCATGTTCAAGGTAGACAATGAGGCCAATATGACTGGAGATAACTGAGAGAGGGAAAAAAGCAGGGAATGAAGCTGAAACCAGAGTATATAGGATGTTTTAGGCCATGAAAAAAATTGGATTCTCCTCTGAGTGAGAATGAGAACCCATTGGGAAATTCTGAGCAGAGGGGTAACATGATCTGACTGGTTTCAAAAGGCTTACTCTAACTACAGTGTGAATGAATAAGCAAGCTGTAGAGGGGACCAAATAGGAAGAAAGAAGACCAGTTAGGAGGCTTTCAATATAATTCATGTGAAGGATAATGCCGGTTTTAACTAGGATGGCAGCAATGGAGGAAGTGAGAAATGATCAGATTGTGGATGTAGTTGAAAATACAGCCAGTTACACTTTTTTGTGCACTAGATATAAGGCACAAGAGCAAGGAGTCGGGATCATGCCATGAAAATTTTGGTCTGACCACCTTGAAGAACGGAATTGCCTTTACTGAGCTTGAGAATATGGTGGGAGGAACAGACCAATGGTTGGGGAGGGATGGACAGAGAATCAAGAATTTTGTTTTGGAGATGTTTAATCTAAGGTACCTGTGTGATATCCCAATGAGGATATACAGTGGAAGACACTGGATGCAAACATCAGAAGTGTATGCAGATCATGTGACTGGAGACATGCTTGGTCATTGCCCTTCTACAAAGAATCCACGTGTAGATTGAGAACATGTCTGAAGACTGAGTCTTAAGGCATCCTAATGCTAGAAGTTCAGCAGGGTAAACAAGAATAGTCAAAGGACATTGTGTATCTGCAACCCATTTGAACCAGTTATCTAGGGTAGAGATTCCTGGATTTTAATGTACATATATGAACCACCTGAGTTTCTTGTTAAAATGCAAATTCTGACAGAGTATGGGTGCTGTTTGTGATTTTGCATGAATAACAAGCTCCCACAAAATGCTTATTCTGCTGGCCGTTGGACAAGCAAGAACCTTGGAAAGAACGCGAAGTAAATTGTCCAGGGGAATATTTCTGTGTCTGTAAGAAGGTCTAAAGATTCCCCATAAAATTTGTGATCATGATTTAAAGTGAGACTAATCAGTAAGACTGTGTGTTTTTCTAAGCCCTTGTCTCTATTTGGGTCCAGGTGTGGAGTAGGTGAAGATCAGGATTTAACCTGGGTTGCATTTTCCTAAATGTGTAGAAAGGAGGGGAGAGGGACAAATACACTGACAGACTGTGCAAAGGACTTTGAGATATAGTGATGGCGATATATACTATAGTGATATATATGATAGTGATATATAATGATGGACTGTGAGATATAAAAACAATAGGGAAAGAAATGAAGAAATGGAGTGTGAGTGATCAACAGTGAAAATGTGTAGAGTCAGTGGATGGGAGGTCCCAATGGGGTGGGAGAGTGTTAGAGTTGGGAGATGAGAGAGGTTGAGATGGAAAGATTGGAAAGTTTAATAGGATGAACAGCAAGCTTGAGAGTATGGAGGGATTATAGTTAGAGTAATTTCAAGGTCTAGGTTATGACAATAGGGAAAATAACCGAGGTGGAGTGATGACAAAATCAAGTAACTGAGTGGCAGGTATGGAGATAATCTGTGTGGAGATTAACATCACTGAGTATTGGAGAAAATTATGGGAAAGAGGGAGGTGAACCATCTGCTAACATTCCAAAGAATCAAGGACAATGGTCAGATGACTGCAATAAGGAAAGACACTGGGTAGGGGGGAATGAGAGTTGCTAGTGACATTCAGACATATTCCCTATTCCTCTCTTTCAAGTCGTTTGGTAGAAATACTCCCAAGAAGTTATGCCCATTCATATGAGTCACTTTGGTCCATTAATAGGAACATCAGATGCTACCTCTGGAAGGTCATCTGCAAGAGCCAGTACACGAGTCTGCATGTCTCCTTATCGCTGCCATGATGAGTGACCAGATGCAGATTCCATCCACCGGGCTTCTAAATGACAGTGACATAGGCTCAAGTTTTCCACTGACCAGCGATGGATGCATTAGGTGAATGAGACATAAATCTTGGTTGGTTTAAGCCAGTAAGATAATGGTTACTAGTGAATCATAATTAAGGCAATCTTAATTAATATACTTTATTGATAGTATGGACTTCAAAGGAAATATTTTAGGCTTTGTGGGTTAAAAGGCAAAGTTAAGGATGGGGAACCTGTGTGGTGCAGTCGGTTAAGCATCTGACTTCAGCTCAGGTCATGATCTCATGGTCCATGAGTTCGAGCCCTGCATTGGGTTCTGTGCTGACAGCTCGGAGCCTGGAGCCTGCTTCGGATTCTGTGTCTCCCTCTTTCTCTGCCCTTCCCCCACTCGTTCTCTCTCTCTCAAAAATAAATAAACATTAAAAAAATAAAAACAGGCAAAGTTAAGGATATTCTGTAGGTGTATATATAACCATCTAAAATCTAACCATTTAGAGGCGCCTGGGTGGCTCAATAGGTTAAGCATCAGACTTCAGGTCAGGTCATGATCTCATGGTTTGTGAGTTTGAGCCCATCTCTCTGCCCTGCCCACCACCACTCTTGCATGCTCTCTCTCAAAGGTAAATAAACATTAAAAAAATTATAACTATATAACTATATAACTATATAGTTATACATATATAGTTATATACTATATAGTTATAGTATATAACTATATATACTATATACTATATATATATATACTATAGTTATATAACTATATATATATATATAACTCCATATATATATACACTATATATATATATATAGTGTATATATATATACATATATATATATATATATGTATACATGTATATATGTATACATATATATATATATATAAAAGAGCCAGGAATATATACATCATCACCCACCAGTTCTGAGTGTTTGCCCTTTCCTATGTTTTGCTAAGAACTGCAGAATCATTAGCTCATTTTGGGTTAACCATAATCCCGTGAAGCTGGCAGTATTATATACACTGAGGAGAGTTGAAAAAACTATGACTTACAAAAATCTAACTCGGCCTCTGCCAGTTACTTTAAGGGTCATGGGCACCAACACAAATAGCATTCCCCTTTCCACATAATATCACACGGAAAAGTTATATGATGTTACTCTGGAATGCTTTTTCCCCTTTTCTAGATGTTCCTTATGTTTTAATTTCCTTTGTTCAGAAGTGCCGGTGAGAAGAAAGGCAAGGAATATATTAGCTTGAAATAATATGAATCCTTGTGAGTATTGATGCACTGAAGTGCTCTTCTGTCCTGCCTTTTTCTGACCTGTGCTATGATCTCTTCCAAATTAGTTGGCACAGGGGCTGAAATGGATGCTCCTATGTTAGTTTGATTTTATAAAGTAGAGTACTTGAGGTTTTAAATATCAATGGACGGTTTGAGAAAAAGGGCACCGATCAAGTAGAGGTCTGTGACCTCTATTTCTTCCATCGATTTGAAGTTGGCTTTGTTTTCCTATAGGACTATAAAAAAATATTGAAACTAAAACAGAAACCTACACTTGTATTGTAGCCAGCTAGCGTGTTTGAGCTGCTTGATCTGTCTTAGAGAAAAGAAAGACCGACTGAATAATATGAGAAGAATCTATCGAAGAGAAATGTTCAAGTCGATAATATGCGAGAGGATAACCACAATAGGGTAACATCTGTTAACATCTTGCTGTGTATTTATTTTACATATGGTTTAAAAAACAACAATGGGGTAATGCTGTTCATATTCTTTCAGTTTCCTTATTTCTTTTAATTTGTGTGCATCTTTATCAAAATTTGATACAATTTCTTTACATAATGTTATATGGTGTGAGTGTAATTGAATCTATTTTTATGTCTGTCTACCTATATTTACTCATTGATATGTAGGCTACCTAAAATTTTCAAATTATACGAAATAATAAGAGGTATATACCATTATGTGTTAGTATTTGCAGCCATCTGTGATTATTTTGTTAGAACAATTTCCTACGGATCGAATTTCTGATTAGATCTTAAAAGTCAATAATTTCTTCAAGACCCATGTAATCACCAAGCCACAATTAAGAAAAGTAGGAAACTTTCCTCCAAATTTAAAGGAAAAATATCTTTTTATCTGGCTTCCTTGGGTGGGGTTGGAGGTTAAGGGTGAGGTTGGAATGAGGCATGGTAATATGTGTATTTCCCAAGTAACAGAAACTATATTTTCTCAATTCTGATTTTCTAAAAGTCACTGGTTAGAGTCATTAGTGTAAACATTCAGCTTCTGGGGGTGCCAGGATGGCTCAGTCGGTTGAGTGTCCGACTTCAGCTCAGGTCATGATCTCACGGTTCGTGAGTTCGAGCCCCACGTTGGGCTCTGTGTCGACAGGTCAGAGCCTGGAGCCTGCTTTGGATTCTGTGTCTCTCTCTCTCTATGCCCTTCCCCCATTCACACTCTGTCTCTCTCTCAAAAATTAATAAACATTAAAAAAATTAAACAGTCAGCTTCTTTCAATTAGTCTAATTGTTCTGAGCATTCTGCATTTAGCACACTGTATACATACACATAGATACCTCAATAACTTGTCGAGTGATGGTTCATCTGTATGGCAAGAGGGGCATTGGTATCTCCTGGATGTTTGGGTTTGCTATAATATTTTTACTGGAATAATTTTATTAAATGATAATGTAACTAATTAGTGACAAATCCATTTCTAGACCCTCTCCAATCTACTGCTGCATTTTCTTAAATCCATTAGAGTTTTAGTCCCATAAACAAATCATCATCTTTTAAAATTAAATGGCTTCATGTGACAGGTAGGGTAAGTAATTTTGGTGAAATAAGTGTGTGGAAAGTGTCAGTTTTTTAAGTCACTGATGAAATATAGAAGCTATATGCAAACATTTTTTAACTGAGTTTTTAAAATCTCAGTTTTATGCTGTAAAATGCAGCATATTTTAAATGTACTGAAGAAAGTGGCTCTTCAAAAAAAAAGATATTCGATAATTCCTTTGTAAAGTACTCATTATGTTCTCTTAAATCTATTCTAGCACCAACAGTCTTTGAAATAAAGAACTTCCAGATATAGAGGAGTCTGGCATTTTACAGATAGCGCTCTAGCAAGTGACAAGTCTGTACATCCTGTGATCCTATTCTAGAAGCCACTGGGAGAATCATTACATTTTCATTATGGGTATTTTCAGATTGATGGGATTTAATAAATCATAAGACTTGAAAGATGGACAAGTTAATAAGGTAATGAACATTTGTTTGAAAAGCTTTTACAGACTGTTCTCCAGGACTAAAAGTGAAGAGCAATCAAAAAGGTTGATCAAGAAGTCCTGAAGTTGATTAATTTATCTGTCCACCATTTTGGGGTCAGATGCCTATCATGGGACAGGACATGGGCAGACATTGCATAAGTCATTAGACAGTAGAGCCGGAAAGGGCCTTCGAAACCATTGAGTTCGATTATCCCATTTTAAAATGATGAAGTTGGGAGGCCCAGGGGCTTCCTATAGGACATTGGTGAGTTGTGACAGATCTGGAATTAGATTCTTGGTTGCTTGTTTCTCAAACCAGAGCTCTCTTCACATGCTGCTTTGTTGTGAGACACATAGTCAGCCTTGCACTACTGCCCTTGTGCTCTCGCTGAAGGGCCATATTGAGTTGACCCTTCCTTGATGACATTTGAGGGGATAAGCGATATTAATGGCTTCTCTCTACACCCAGGTTCTACTCTGTGAAGGGATAGACTGCATTACTTATCCTCTCCTGTCTGCAATTCCCATTTTCTTTTTATCTCCCCGCAAGCCGATTTTTGGTAGGGGCATTTAATTTTCAGGCCCTGTCTGTGATTGAATCTATAGGTCTTTCCTTCCAGTACCTTTTCTTTTTGTCTGCTCCTACGCATTCTCTTTATCTTCATTGTCATTAGATATTTCATTTGCTGGACCCTTTTCTCATTTGTAACCTATCACTTGATTTTATTATTTTCTCTCAGTCTCAGGCTTGTTTTGAGTAATGTGTTTTTCTCACTGTCTGTCTCCCAGGGAAATAAAGAGGAAATACAAGACAGAGGAAGAAAACATCCTTTTTGTAAAGAGTGAAAAGCCAATCTCCTTTCGCCTGGCACTGTGTCTTCTCTTTCTTCACCTTCTTTATTTTTGCAAATCTTTTTTAGGGCAAGTGAAGAGTAATCTCCTGAATCTCAGATTACACCTGAATTCTCAGCCATTTCCCAGTTACTAAAGAGCTCATTGTGCTCCTAGCCATTTAAAAAAACACCATACAAGAAATTCGTCCAAGCATATCAAGAAATAAAATTAAGAGGAACTTGTATTAATTAATTTACCCCCTTTTATTGTCAATATCTTATTAAATATAAGACTGCAATGTAGAGTTTATTACATAACACATCAATTGCTATACTCAGAGCTATATTTTTAAATAACTTTTTAAAAATGTTTTATTCATTTTTGAGAGAGAGAGACAAAGACAGAGACAGAGACAGAGTGTGAGCAGGGAAGGGGCAGAGAGAGATGAAGATACAGAACTCTAGGCAGGCTCCAGTCTCTGAGTTGACATCAGAGCCCAACATGGGGCTTGAACCTGCGGTCTGTGAGATCATGACCTGAACTGAAGTTGGACATTTAACCAACCGAGCCACCCAGGTGTCCCATAATAGAACTATATTTTAAAGAAATCATATTTACAGACTGGCTGATTGTCTTGATATTTTGTTCCAGATATGTTTGGAAGTAATTTCTGACCATGCAGTAGAGTAGTTCCACTATATGATGGCATCTCATTTTCTGACTCTCAGTCCCCATCTGATCCAAATGGCCTTGTCCTGAAGGTGGTATCTAGGTCACCTTAGAATGTTTACAAAAATCAAATATATACCTACAGAGGTGAGCAAATGTTTGTGATCAGTAATGGTCTGTAATTCAGTTTGTTGTAAATGATTGTTTCTAAGCTCTGAAGACACATGTTAACCTGTTCACGTGCCTTCTTCACCTTGGCAGATATCTGTGGAACTGTGTCTTCAGGAAATAAATACACACCATGCCCATAACCAGCTTAAGTTCTCTTCTTCTCCTTCTCCCCCTCCCCCTCCCCCTCCTCCTCCTCCTCCTCCTTCGTCTTCAATGTTTATTTATTTTGAGAGAGAGCATGAATGGGAGAGGGGCACAGAGAGAGGGAGAAAGATAATCCCAAGAAGACTCCGTGCGCAGCACAGCACCTGACACAGAACTCGATCTCACAAATTGTGAGATCATGACCTGGGCAGAAATCAAGAGTCAGACACTTAACAGACTGAACCACCCAGGTGCCCCTTAAGTGCATTTCTGAGA